>NW_004443980.1:1880437-1948370 GCF_000243295.1 Trichechus manatus latirostris
CCATTAGTCCTTTGGACTAATCTTTTCCTTGTATCTAGTTTTCTTCATTCTCCCTTGCTCCCGAAGGGGTGTGACCAGTGGAGTATCTTAGATGGCTAGCTTACATTTTAGTATAGGGAGACAGACATGTAACATGTAACAAAACAAATAAAATCAGTTCAGATAATGATAAATGTTAAGAAAAAAAGAAAAGTGAGTACTGGAGAAGGGGTCAGTGAAGGCCTCTTTGAGGGAGCAGCATTAAAGCTGAGACCGGGATGAAGGGAAAGAGCCAGCCCATGGCTATCTTGGGTCAGAGGTTCCAGGCAGAAAGAACAAGTCCAAAGGAGAATAAGAAGGCCAGTGTGTCAGGAGTGGGAGGGGGAGAGGAAAGGAGCAGTAGGAGATGCGGTCAGAGAGGTGGGCAGGGGCCTCAGACAGTCTTGACCTTGAGCTTACTTAACCACATGCAAAAAGTATGAACATGAAGTATGGGGTAAGATGGGGAGCTGGTGACATTTGCAGGCCTCTGCTGTCTGTTGTCTGAACTCCCATGATGGCTCCACAAAGAGCTCAGAAGGGGGGCTTTAAGAAGTACTTATGCTCCAGAAAGATGAGCAAATTTATTTTTCAAACTTCTCCTGCATGGTGGTCTCTCCATGGGGCAAACCAGCAAGGCTGGGCAGGGCTAGGCATCTTGCTTAGAAATGGAAGACAGAAATTTCTCAGTTGGGCTCCTCTGTGAGTCAGAATCGCCTCGACGGCAACAAGTTTGGTTTTTTGGTTTGTCTAACTACTGTTTTCCTGGGCAAAAACAAACTCTGATGACTAGAGAAGGAGCAACTGAAGCCACTTAGGTAAAGGGTGAAGAACTGACATTTTTTGGTAACTATTTGGGCTGTGCTCTGTGCATTATCTCATTATCTGTACATTATCTTATCTGATACAACAGTCATATGAAGTAGGCATTACTATGTTCATAACATAGGTAAGAAACCTGAAGTTCAGAAAGATTACCTAATTTATATAAGGTCACACAACTAGTAAGTGGAAGAAGTAGGTTCTGATTTTGTTTGTCTTGGGCAGACTATGTGAGTCTTCTTTGTAATAGACTGTGACAATTTCATAGTTTATCCCTTCTGTTACCACATTTTTTCTCATTAATTTTTTTTTTTTTTGATGGAGTGTGTTTTTAGTATTGGAATGCATGTTTACTAATTGCGTGTGTTTAAGTTTTTGGTTGGTGATATGGATTTTGAGAAATATGATCTGGCAATACAATCTGCCGTTGAGGCGAGTGGCACTTTGGCACTACAGGTCTGTGAGCTTTCCATTAGCTCACATAGGGAACCTCTGGTTTTCCAAATATCACACAGAAAAACTAAAACAAACCTATCAGGGCTCGCTAACTATCACACAGGAAAGCCATAATTATGTTTGCAAGCTTTATCTCACAGAAATAAAGGGGAAAAAAAGCAAAAGTTTACAAAACTAACACATCCAGGAAGCATCACCTAATAAAATGCTCAACCTACACAACAATGAGGCTCCAACTCTGGTCTGCTGAGCTTCATGTATTTCAAAAGAGACCCAGCTTGATGCTAAGTGCATTGGAGCTGGAATAACGCTTTACCTCTGAGGTCCAGAGGCATAAAAAGTGGCTGGCATACTGTTTAAGCCAGTAGTAAAGAAAGGGCTATCCAAGCCATAGCCACTGCAGTTGAATTTCTTGGCTTCACGCTGGGATCTTCTGGGCTGTATCTGAGCAGATTTTTGATGGTAGGGTATGAGCAAGGAACTAGATCAGCAGATGTGTTGATGATGAATACTCACACACTGTGGGTAGATGGGAGCCCTGGTGGCACAGTGGTTAAGAGCTTGGCTGCTATCCCAAAGGTCAGCAGTTCAAATCCACCAGCTGCTCCTTGGAAACCCAATGGGGCAGTTCTACTATGAGTCAGAATTGACTCATGCAATGAGTTTGGTTTGGTTTTGGTTTATGGATGGATGATAAACTGACTTGTGTGAGCCACAGGCTTGGAGAAATGAGGACAAAGCAAGCTGGGCCATTGGACTTCACTTTAGCTACCCAACCTACCAAATTAGACAAAGCCTTTTAACAACTTTCCCAGGTGATTTATTCGCACACTAATGTTTGAGTTCACCACCTATGTAGGCTTCTTCCTTATCTCTGATGGTTGGCAGCAGACATGACAGAGCAAACCATAGACTTCAGCCTTGTAAGACTCATGTCACCTGCTCACCAAAACCAAAAACCAAATCAGTTGCCTTCAAGCGTACTCCAACTTATGATGACCCCATGCGTGACTGAGTAGAACTGTGCTGCATAGGGTTTCCAATGACTGAGTTTTTGGAAGTAGATCACCGGGCCTTTCTTCCAAGGCACCTCTGAGTGGACTCAAACCTCCAACCTTTTGGTTAGCAGCCAAGCTTGTTAACTGGGACTCCCACCTGCTCACAGGACCTGCCTTTTCATTGTGGTTTAGGTCCCGGTTCTCAGGGGTTTTCAAGCCTTGCTAAGTCTGTTATGTCATGCTTAGCTCTGAGGTAAGTAAAAGTTGCCAAGGGTCAATGCAGGAGCCCCCACCCTCACCTCTGACCCCTGGGCCATTCTACCTGGCTTCTGTTTGGGCATTACTACGGAAAAGTGTTCCCAGCAGTAGCCAAAGCCCGTGAGTACTTCAAAGGTTAAGCTGCTGGCACTTGCCTGCTTCCCAGTCTCTAGGCAGTCAGGAGAACATTCAAGCCTCACCTCATTGATCACATCTGCCATCAGCCTCACCAGGTTGTCACCTGACTGCCAAACTTATGATGGCTCGCCAGTTGCAAGCCTCCCCATCTGACTTGGCTCAGGGTGGGGGAGCAGGGTCCTCTCCCTACTTCTTCCCCTGCGAGTACCTCCGCTCCTGACAAACCACTACCTCAGTGCCTTGACGGCACATGGAGCCGCGCAGCCAAGCGGCACCCCTACAGATGCCCCCTGCGAGGGCCAGCAGACCTTTCGAAGCTCACCCCTTCTCTGGCCCTCTTTAAGAAGGGGGCCTCATTGAATCACTGTGAGGCCCCAGCTGACCCAGGCCTGCAGGCAGCACCCAGGACCTCATTTGCACTTCAATAGTGTGCTTTTCTTTCACTCTGCTCTGTATTTCGGTGTTGGATATGTCAGTGGAGAGAGTCCCAGTGCAATTAAACGGGAGTACTGAGCTGGAGAGAAATCCATTTATATTGACTCAGGTATTTAAGTAACCACCTTTTAGACTTGACTGAGAAATTGGCCTTCCAGCTGTCCCTGCTGGCAGGCTCTTCTGGCATCTCGTCAGGCCACCATGAATGTGTTTTTCAAATTTCAACTTGCTTCAACTTGTCTCCCTAACTGATTTTCCTGACGATTATAACAATGGGTTCCAGGCTGACCTGCATATGCACTTCAGCAAGACGCCCAGGCTCCTTTCTGGATATGACCCCTGCTTATAAATCACAATCAGGATGTCCACTCACCGGGTTCGTGGTGGATTAATTCAGCTTGAGGGACTTCTTAAACCAAGTCCGAATTGCTCCTCAGGAGAACTTTAGTGGCAAGGGTCTAATGAGGCTACAGTTTAGGGCTTAACTGTCTGATGCCTGGGGTTTGCTGATTCTCTCCAAATTCGACTGACTCTTTCAAACAGGAAGAACTTTCCCACCATGTGCGATCCCCCTGATGGGTAATTCTTGGATGGGTTTGTGGTTATTTAATTGCCAGGGTCCTTGTCCTTTGCTTTACAGACTTCTGACAATACAAGCACCCTTCCCCAGGTGCGTCCAATTAGCTGGGGCCCAGCTGGTTCGGAGCCAGGCCCCTAAAGGAAGGCTGGGCCCCTCTTCTCTGCTCAGAGGCCTTTCAGCAGTCTTTTTGAGGCCTTCTTAAGCGTGGCTGTCAAACTTTCCTGACCTTTTCTGCTTTGCGCTGATGAATGGCATTGCTGTTTTTGATCTCTGGCTTTCTAGAAGCTGAGTTGTTAACCCAGGGAACTTCTCTAGAAGGAGGAGCCTGGGAGGTGTAAATGAACTCTTTACAAAGAAGGAGGTCGATGCGGTGCAAAATAGGATTTTCAGTGTTAAGGCTAGTATCTAAAGCCACTGTTGTCACCCTTGCTATCAAAGATGGAAATGTAACATAAGAGTTGGGCAGGGGCAGGCAGCAGATGGTAGGGCATCAGAGTCATTGGAACAACTTGCTAGTAATATGGACTGCTGGGTCCCATTCCGAGAGAGACTCAGGAGGTCCAGAGCTGGCCTGTGACTCTGGGTTTTTACCCAGCTTTACATGGGATTCTGATGAGCCATCAGGTTTGGGGACCCCTGTTGTAGTGGAGGGTTCTTGGGTGGCTCAAATGGTTAAGCACTTGGCTGCTAACTGAATAATTGGTGGTTTAAGTCCGCCCAGAGGCGCCTTTTAGAAAGGCCTGGTGATCTACTTCCAGAAAGAAAATCAGCCATTGAAAACCTTACAAAGCACAGTTCTACTCTAGCACACATGGGGTCACCATGAGTCGGAATCAATTTGACAACAACTGGTTTGGATCGTTTTTTTGGTTGTGGTGGAAAGAGCGCTACATTGAAATCAGAATTCCTGGGCTTGAGTCCAGGTTCTGGCACCCAGTAACTAGCTGTGTAACTCTGTCAAGTCTACTTTGCTTCATTTTTCTCATCCTTGAAGCAGGGATAATAGGAATGCTGGCTTCAAAGGGTTGCTTTGAGGAATAGATGGGATAGTATGTATCATTTGTAAACTGAAAAAGTGCTGAAAACATGTCAGGTATTCCAACTGCTGACTCACCTGGGGACTCCATTACTGGGAGTTCATTCACATCACACAAATAGATGGGTCTTGGCACAAAACTGCAATAGGTACTTACCTTACCTTACCAGTTGCCATGGAGTTGATTCCACTAATGGTGACCCCGTGTGTGTCAGAGTAGAACTGTTGCTCCATAGGGTTTTCAGTGGTTGGTTTTTTGGAAGTAGGTAGCCAGGCCTTTCTTCTGAGGCATCTCTGGGTGGACTTGAACCTCCAACCTTTCCACTGGCTTCTGAGCACATTAACCGTTTGTACCACCTAGGAACTCTGTAATAGCTACTTTAGGGGTTCAAAAGAATAAGAATGACCTGGTACACTCAGGAGCTTCAGATCAGTGGGGAGGAGGAGAGCCACATATGGGAGTCAGGATCCCAGTCAGTGCTGACAGTGGGCACAGGTGACACTGGGACACACACTTAGTGGAGGGTAGGTGACAGCAGAAATGGGCAAGGGCAAGGCTGTGGCTTGCTCTGCTCTCTGGAGATTGCTGGGCTTCTGGAGGCTGGAGATGCACTTCCATCAGGGCATGGCCTCTTTTGCCCATGGATAGAGATAGGAGAAAAAGTAGTGGGGAACGAGGGGTGGTTCTAGAATGGGCCCCCTCCCTGCATCCTGGAGACTCCATGCACCCTTTATATCACTGCTTGCTAGGATAAAATTCTACTCTCACTGGCGGAGTTTCTCTCCAAAAATTTCACTTCTGGAATTCATGGCTCCTTTCTCTGTTCACACCTCTGGTAAGATTGTCCCACCCTTACCCCAGAGCAGGTGAATGTGCTGGAAAATTAACCGAGATGAAACCAAGTGGGAGGGGTTAAAGTGTTCCACACACATGGAGACCATGTGGAGTAAAGGCCCAGGCTGGGGTGGGGGAGTGGTGCGAGGTACTTGTGGGATGGCCAGCAACAGGCCTCATGCCAGGAAGTACCAGGACTAGAGTAAAGCCAGTGGTGGAGACCCTTGTTGATGACAGAGAAGACTTGACTGCAGGCCAGGCTTCCAGCCCCAGTCATGGAGAACCAGTACTGAAATCAAGATATGGTCTTCCATATGTTATTCTGTCTAGGAGGTTAGAAATGGATGCAGAAATGCAAAAAAAAAAAAAAAAAAAAAAAAAAGGAGGGGAGGGTATTTTAATCACAGATGTAAGAATCTTTTCTTAGAACCCCATATTCATATCATTTACGACTCAGAGGGCCCTGCCTGCAATAACCAGACAATGATCCATATCCCACCTACGTTTCCAAGGCAACAGTCTCTTTTCCCCAGTCGCCATGTTGCCTGCACCACAGCATCCCCCAAGTTCATATCTGACACTATGGCTCATGGGACGGTTGTTTTCTACAAGCATTCATTTCATTTAATCCATTCTTAGTCTACATCGAAATGGGTTTCTATGCTGCTTTTAATTCTTTACTGGGCTGAGTTAATTTGCCCAAGTAAAGATTCATTTATAGTACATACATACTTTTTCTTACAACAATGGGATTGTCTTACATATACTATTTTCTAACTTGGCAGGTCACAAATTCCTTTCCTTTGAATATTTGTTGTTGTTAGCTACTGTTGAGTCGGCCCCAATTCATGGGGACCCCATGCACAACAGAAGGAAATGCTGCCCAGGCCTGTGCCATCTCCATGATTGGTTGCAGATTGGACTGTTGTGTTCCATAGGGTTTTCATTGGCTGATTTTTGAAAGTAGATTGCAGGCCTTTCTTCCTAGTTCATCTTAGTCTGGAAGCTCCACTGAAACCTGTTCAGCATCATAACAACAAATTGAACATTTAAACACATTTTAAGATTTTCGAGGAAAATTTAAAAACATGTAACGGGCTGGACATGTGATTTGCGTTGTTTTATGAAGCCTCATTTGCATTGCATCAAATGGAAATTCTAATTATCTTGTACTTCTGTATATATACAACAACATACTCATGATAACCCCAATGTTCTGTGAGTCCTGAAGTTTCCTCTGAATTTTCCAAGAAAGATTAAACTGGTTCAATTTAGCTTTGGTGTTTAGATGATTTCAGGTGTCTTGATATCAGTGATCCATGGAAGATATACCCTGTAATTCTCAATCAGAAAACTTAATTAACCTGAACTCTGCACTTCAAACTGTGCACCACAAAGGAGCATTCACTGTAGCAGAATGAGGGTACTAAGAAGCAGTCCTCTGGGGCTGTGAGCAGTGGTCTTGTGGGAGCTCAAGATGATGGATGAGAATTCTTCTCAAGGAAACAAAGAAATTCTCCTGCCGCCTGGACTGTGGAGTTGGAATGGGGTAAAATGGCAGACATGTGTGTGTAGAAATGCTAAGAGAATCTTAATGTTCTGTACTAACCAAGTCTAGTCTGAATTGCTGGGAAGCATCAATAGTCACGTGTGACCTGCCCAGCTATCAAAATGCTGCCTCAGTCCTCTTTCCCAACACAACCCTAGCTGGTTGTCATTTCCTCTCTGTTGATCAGATAATTTTTTCTCAAGAGGAAAGAAGAAAATGAGTTTAATGGAAACGCAAGAGAAATGGGAGTAGAGATAGAGAAGGAAAACTGCAGTGAAGACACAAGTGAGAAAATAAAGTGGCCAAGATGTTGTTGTTGTTATTGCTGGTTGCTGTTGAGTCAGCTCTGACTCATGGCAACCCCACGTACAATGAAACAAAACATTTCCTGGTCCTGCACCATCTTCTCAATTGGTATGTTTGGGTCCATTGTTACAGCCACTGTGTCTTCTGAGTGCCTTCCAATTCAGGGGGCTCAACTTCCAGCACAATATCAGACAATGTTGTCTTGTGATCCATAAGCTTTCCATTGGCTAATTTTTAGAAGTAGATCACCAGGCCTTTCTTCCTAGTCTGTCTTAGTCTGGAAGCTCTGCAGAAACCTGTCCATCATGGGTGACCCCACTGGTATTTGAAACACCATTGGCATAGCTTCTAGCATCACAGCAACATTCAAGCCACCACAGTATGACAAACTGGCAGATGAGTTAGTCTGTTTAATGGAAATAGGAAGGAAATATTAGTAGAAATGGAAGAGAAGCAACACTGCAGTGAGGATACAAGCAAGAAAATGAAAAATGGCCGAGAGAGAAATGAGTCAACGATGAAAAGCTAAGTTTAAAAATTTTTGAGACAAGTAATTAGAAGGAAGGAAAGCATGAAAAAAAGTGTTGAGGAAAGAGGAGATGAAGAGATCTGTGAAATATTTCCTAGTGATGAGTTTACTTCCATAATTCTTTGTGAGAGGGTAAGTCAGAAAATAGATTATTCATCTTGGTTACAAAGAAGTCACTGTGCCGTCTGGAAGCAGGAGTCTGACTGTGGTAGGTAATGGGAGTATTTTCCTTTGCTTTAGTCCCTCTTACACGTTAGCAGCTCCAATCCCTTCTTGACACCTTTCATTTTTATTAGGCTAACCACCACTGTTGGTGCAAGTACAAAGACACAAAACAAATATGTTCTGTGATCACCATACTGTTTTGTGGAGCTGTTCATCATAGACTCTTATAACATTTCTATGAGGTGAGTGGGAGAGAGAAGTGTTGTTTAGTATCCTTTTACATCTGAAAAGACAGAGGCACAGAGAGATGCTAGTTGGAGAGAATTCAGCTGGTCTCTTTCGCACTGACAGGCAGTGATAGACCAGAGACAGACAGCCACATCTTCTCAATAGAAAAAATTACATTTCTATGGGTAATACAACTCTTTTTCCCTTTATTTGATATGATGCCAAAACAAAACTGAACCTAAATCTTTCAAATACTTTGTTCTTATCATTTAACCTGTAAGTTTCCAGTTTTGAAATTTTTAATTCCTTTAAAAATTATAATAGGACTTACATCTCAAAGCAATGCAAACTGCAATAAACTTGTAATTCAAAATGAAACAGATAATGGGTATTTGGAGTAAGAAAATTAGTAGAGAATTAGGAGGAAAAAAACAAACAAACAAAAAAATACTTGAATTACCAATTTCCAAACAGCACAACAAAATACCCTAAAAAGCATAATATATTGCTGAACATGATTCACTCATGTGTGTGTGTTGCGGAACATGGGGGGCATGGAGAAGGAGAGTCAGAGAGAGAGCAAGAATGGGCTGGGGGTAGGGGGTGAGGAAATGCATTATAAAACTCAAATGAACCTATAGCTAATGACATCCACACTTAGCCAACTCCGCTTTGACCATACCCTATAAAAATGCCACATTAAAATGCCTTCACTGCTTGTCAGATTAGCCCTGATTTAAGCATGACCTAAATACTCCATATGAATCACTCCAAGCAGCTGCCCCAGTGACATGGTTCTAGGTGTCCCAGGAATCCCCCTTTGCTCCAGGCCGGTCTCACCACCTCTCACCTCATCCTGGGCCTGAGACTGGGATGAGATGGGGTAGGTCCGGCAGACGAAGGGAGAAGCAGAGAGAAAGCCTCCACTGTCTCCTTCCTGCTCCTCCCTTCTTTACTTCCCTCTCAGCTACAGACCTCACGCGGCCACCCAGTGCCCTAGCAGTATCTAAAGGACCAGCAACTATGGCCCCAGCAGACCACCACCACCACTAAAAATGGACGAGAAGCATCTTAGGCTTCTCCAGTGCGTTTTCCCTCCAAAGACTTTCTCCAAATTTTTCTGCCTATATGTCATAACTTATGTTCATTAAATCAGCAAATTGAGCTTGTCTCAGTCTAATTATTTGTGCTAAAAACTACCAGTTGCTCTCAGAATCTTAAAACAAAATTTGTCACTGATCCAGGTTGAAGAAGGAGCCTAAGTCGCTAACAGTCGCTAATGGTGAAAGAAGCCATTAGCTTGGAGAACAGAAGGTTGACATAGGAGTTCCTCCTGCATTACCTGATCTTTAGAACACTAGAAATGTATGAACCTCAAATCTAACACATGATCCTCTCTGGAACTGAATGTTTCTGGAACATTTAACAGAGTTATTAGTATATTACTATTAAAAAAGTTGGGAACGATATATGGTTTTAAAATCCCAAAGGCTGACGTTTCTAGTGAAACCACAGAGAAAACAGGAGGAGGTGGAGAGGCATCTTTGTCCAGCCTTCTGGTTTCCACTTCTCTCTCAGCCCTGCCTTCTCCATCTGAGCCTCGGCCCACAGTCCCAGAGGCTGTTCTTTTTCAGTGCCTTCTCCCTGGGCTTCCTCCCATACTTAGATAGAATAATTAGCGTCCTTGAGTTTGCACTCTGTGTTAGGCATTGTGTTTAACCGTGTTATACATATCTTCTAATTTAATTATCACAACTACCCTGAGAGGTAGGTATAATGACCATTTCCCCATTTGTCAGCTGATAAAACTGAGGCCCAGAGAGGTAGAGTAGCTTGTCCAAGATCACATGATGAGTGGTGGCAGTGCCGGGGTCTCAACCTTAGCCTATGGGACATTAATGCTCATAACTCATGCACAGTCATAGGGCCAGCAGTTCTGGAGACTCAATCGATTATGTGAGTTATGCAGAAATAAAGATTTGGTATGTGGCCAACAAGGTGACATGGTTGAAGGCCTGAATAAATAATATCAGCCCCACAAGACAATGGTCTGTATGGGCTGTGAAGACATTCTCCTGCCCAGCATCATGCATGGCCCAGCAGAATAAGCCTGTAGTGTTGACACTGCCCCTGGGCCTAGTTCAGACTGGAACCCCCTGACTGATTTAGCTACCCCTCTGCCTTGTTTCAGCTCCCGAGGAATCCACACCTGAGGAGAGTCAAGCTGCAGGACAGGACTCGGTGGAGGGAGCTGAGGAACAACGGCCTTCACATCAGACAAAGACACGTCTTTTCCAAAATGACCATGTGCCGTCTGGTTTCTGTGCTTTGTTGTAACTGAAGGATAATGAACCCCTTGTCTTAATTTTCCCCACTTTTAAGTTCTATGGCGGTAAAGAGAAGTGATTTCATTTCTCAGTGTAAAAATTCTTAAATGGTGTCTCTTCCTCATATAGTCCCTTTGACAATAAAAGTCTAGAAACGAAACCCAATCCTGCCAGTTTGGAAACTGTGCTTTTACATTCTTAGATCAAAGCCAACCCCCAGACTTGTAGACTTTGGGTCTTATTTGTTGTTAGGGATGATAAGTTCTGCTGTGGGGCTGATTCTTTTCTCTTCTGACAGGAATGAACTGCCTCCATGCCTTCCTCACTGTGGTTCCAGTCAGGCTCCACCTCGGAACAAAAGCTCCAGTGGCCAACTTCAAGGACACCCTGACCTTGGAGGCCCTTCCTGTGCCTGTCTTGTTTTAAGTGGTGGTGGGAGGGAGGGAAGAGGAGAAGGAGGAGAAAGACACCCAGACCCGCAGTTTATAAATCACCTCATAACACAGGCGGGATGTGAAAGGCACATTGCCAGGGTTGCGAAAGGAAATCATTTTCATTCCCAGCCCTGGGAATTATGTGAAGCAACAGAACAAAAGCTGCATTCCCCAGAGGTTTTCTGAAAATAGAATGGAGGGGGGAAATGTGGAAATCACCCGAAGGGCAGTTAGGGAAGTTATAGACACAGGTAGCTCCTCTCCTGCTGTTAGCTGTAGGGATAGAAACCTTTCTGCAAAGGAGAGAACAGACAGTGTTCTCGGAGATGAGGAGCAGATGCAGGGCAGTGGTCTATGGACTACGCATCGGCATTTGGTGATGGTGACAAAATATGTACTTTTTAACTTAGATAATAAAGAAAATCTTAAAGACACACATAAGCGTGTGACTCATCCTTGCTAGTACCTTGCTTGTCCCAAGAGGAAGTAAGAGCCTTTCTGTAACTCCCAGCAGGGCCTGGGCAGGGCCTGACTCTGTTCCCAGCCAGCCCCAGGTTGGAGGGGAAGGCAAGGCCGCCAAGAGTTGATTTCCCTGCTCCATCCTTCCAAATGCCAACTGTATCTTGTGTCTAGAATCCAGCAGGTATAGCTCATAGTCCAGAGACCCTGGGTGATGCAAACAGTTAACATGCTCAGCTGCTAACCAAAAGGTTGGAAGTTGGAGTCCACCCAGAGGTGCCTCAGATGAAAGGCCTGGAGATTGCTTCTGAAAAACCAGCCATTGAAGATCCTATAGCACACAGTTCCACTCTGACACACTTGGGGTTGCCATGAGTTGGGGTTGACTCAACAGCAACTGGTAACCCATAGCTCAGCAGGGCCACACCAAGCTCAGACTAGACTGAACACACAAAGAGCACACGCCTGGACCCAGAGTCTGGAGATGTGGGTGCTTGTCCAAGTTCCACTCCGTGATGTCTTGGTATCTCAGTTTCACCAGCTGTAAAATGAGATTGATGATAGCCACCCTGCTTACCTCACAGGGTGTTTGTGAGGATTCTGTGAAATACAAGAGCACAAAGGTGACAGTGATACACACAATAATAGTAACTATGAACGTTCATCGCGTATCAACCACGTGCAGTCACTGTGCTGGTCCCTCATGCGTTACTTCTGATCCAGCAACAACCCTGTCAGACAGCTGTGCAGGCCCCACCTGACAGATCAGAAAACTGAGGCACAGAGGGACTCATAGCCCTAGGTCACACTGCTGGTGGCCAGTTGAAGCAGGACGAGTGGCGCTTAGGGTAATAACATCAGAGAGTCATGATAGCATGGAGGTATAGACCCTGGAGCTGGGTAGAGCCAGGTTTGAATCCAGCCTCTACTGCCTAGCAGCTGTGGGACTTTGGGAAAGTTGCTTAACATCTCTGTGCCTCAGTGTCCCTTTTGTATAATAGAGATAATCAGAGGATCCTCCTCAGAGGGTTGTCATGAGGATTAAATGAAATACACACAAAGCACTTAGAAGAGTTACTGACACTTAGCAAGCCCTCTTTAAATGTTAGCATTTGTTTGTTTGTGTATTTGTTTTCAAAATTTTCCTATTAAGTGGTTGTTGTTAGTTGCCACTGAGTCAATTCCAACTCATGGCGCCCCATGTGTGCGGATAGCACTGCTCGTTTGGAAGCTCTGTAAACACTGTTAAGGGGGAGCCTGAGTCCTCTGGTGGTGCAACGGTTAAGGCACTCAGCTGCTAATCAAAAGATTAGAGGTTTGAGTCCACCCAGACGCTTCTTGGAAGAAAGGCCTGGTGATCTACTTCCAAAAAACCAGCCACTGAAAACCATATGGAGCACAGTTCTACTCTTACACACACAGGATCACCGTGAGTCAGAATCCACTCCACCTCAACTGGTACGAGGAGGTAGAATGACCTGTCAGATGAAGAGCAAAGCAGTTGTTTACTTTGGTGCTGGTTTTCTGTTTTTGAAAGGAGAAAAGCAGGAGCCTGAGGTCTTGGCTCCCAGCTAGCAGTTTGCTCTGCTTCCTTGGCCCCTAGAGAACATGCCCATTCAACATGCTCTGCCATCACTGAGACCGCCAGAAACTATGAAGCAGGTGCCCTAGTCCCAGGTGAAAATTGAGAGGATTTTGCTCAATGTTTATTATGATTGAAATAACAGTTTCCAGCTGTAAATGAATGACACTCTCCCTGCATCTAGTATCCCCCTGGAGCCTACTATTTATTCCTTTAAGTAAACACTGGTGAAGACGAACTTCAGGTGCCCGGGAAGCCCAGCCAGGCTGAAGACATGTTCTGTGCTCTCCCAACATCTGCAGGAGAGCTTCACTCTATCTGGCATTCACCTCGTTGGGTGGGAGCCCTGGTGCCGGACTGCGGTGTGTGAAGGCCCACTAAGAGGGCAGATTGGCTTGCAGGATGCCTATACCTTTGCAAACGCTCTGTTCCTGCAGCAGCATCTGCACACCTCTGCAAATACTCTGTTCTCACGGCAGCATCTGTACACCTCTCAAACATTCTGTTCCTGTAGCAGCATCTGCGCAACTCTGTAAACATTCTGTTCTCACGGCAGCATCTGTACACATCTCAAACATTCTGTTCCTGCAGCAGCATCTGCGCAACTCTGTAAACATTCTGTTCTCATGGCAGCATCTGCACACCTCTGCAAACGCTCTTTTCTCGCAGCAGCATTTGGTGGTCTGCCTGATGCCCATCATCTGCAAGTCTGGCTTCTGCTGCAGATAACAGACTTAAGTTTATGAGCAGCAAATACTTGGCTCAGCAGGGAAGGCAGAATGTCTCCAGGTGGCGGCCCCTCCCAAGCCTTAGAACCTTCCAGGAGAAGAGCCCGCCCACACCACACCTACAGCCCTTAGGTTCACTTTACCCAGTAGCCCTGCCTCCCTCCTGCCCGCTCCCACTCCCTCCACCTCAGGACCCCAGGCCAGCTGCTTGGCAGACTTGCCTCCAAGCAGATGGCTAGTCCGACTTCCGACCTGCTACAGCAGGCCAAGGACTATTACAAACGCACTGGCCTCTAGCTCTGCAGAGAGGCAGACGTGTACCTTACTAAGAGCTTGAAAACATTGTCTGCTGTCTCACCCACAGGCCACAGTGTTTAATCCCATGGTTTGGACAGTCTGGGCCCCAGCCCTCCTCCCAACCCCTTTGAACACCACGCCTTCTGTGCAGCATTCCATGGTGGAGGGCATATGCCAGGATGTCCCCTGCCTCGCTTCCCCTCTGCACAGCTCTACCCTTCATGGCACAGAACCAGTTTGCGCAGCTGGGCCTGCCCAGGGCTGCAACTCACCCACTTTGGTCTACAGCTTGCTCACTCTTTACAACAACCAGCCTCACCCTTCTTTCCTCCCTTCCTGTCTTCCAGCTTTGCTTCAGTGCGAGTTGTGTGTGAGAGGAGAATCACGTGCCTGTTGGAGGAATGAGGTGATTTCTCTCCCCTCTTAGCAGGCTTGCTGCCTGTGGGTTGGGGCGTGTGGAAGAAAGCAAGGAAGCTCGCTTTCCACAGACAGCCATCTGGCTCCAACAGACTCATGCTGATGCTAATCTGTTGGTTTCTTTTTCTTTATTCTTTTTTTTTCCCAAGGAACACTTCATCTGCAGCTGTACATTCAGACCTGCTCCTTCTCCAGGCGAGCGTTCACTTGGTACACATATTTATTACCACATTATGCCCCCCGGGCCCCTTCCCTCTTGTAGGTATCAGGAAATCATTGTTATCATTGCTGGGTTATGTAGTTTTAATGTCAGGGCCGTACTTTCAAATGGAAATGAGGCAATTATGCCTCACATGGAGAAAGCTGGCAGATGAGAGGTTTCACACCGCTGGCCATGTCACACGGACAAAAGCGCCCAGTGCTCCCAGGGGACCGTTCAGTAAACAGAATATGTTTCAAGAGCACAGAAAACCAGGCATAATTAACTGTGTGATGAGAGCTCATAGAGCCTATGGCTGTTTAACTTCAAAATGTGATAATGATACGTCAATGAGCCGTTTAACTTGCTCTTGTAAAGGAGCATTGGAAAGCCCATTAAAATGTGCATCAAATGCGGGCAGATGCTGCTGTGTGCATCTGTTTTCTGGTTTCCAAATGCAGAGCTTCAGAGTATTTTAGTTTGTTCCATTTCCCCCTCATGGTGGGCTCCAGTCAGCATAAAGAAGTGGGGACAATAGTAGCCTGAGGTCTATGTGATGGAGCAGTTTCATGTCTACATCCAAGCTTAGATATCTAGGAATTCTTGCTGGAAAATAGAGTAACAATCGTGCTACCATTGGTTGAATACTTGTTATGTGTCAAGCACTGGGCTAAGCGTTCTATGTACATGGCCTCCCGGAGTCTTGTAAATGTGAGTGTTGTTGTTGTTAGCTATTGTTGAGTAGATAGACCCCAACTCATGGCGACTCCATGCTCAATAGAACGAAATGCTGCCCGGTCCTGCATCATCCCCATGACTGGTTGCAGTTCAGACTATTGTGATCTACCGGGTTTTCACTGGCTGATTTTTGGATATAGATCACCAAGTCTTTCTTCCTAGTCCATCTTAGTCTGGAAGCTCCACTGAAATCTGTTCAGCATAACAGGAACACACAAGCTTCTATTGACAGATGGGTGGTGACTGCACATGAAGTGCATTGGCTGGGAGTTGAACATGGGTCTCCCACAAGGAAAGTGAGAATTCTACCACTGAGTGCGAGGTAGGTACTATTATTCTCCGCATTTTGTGGATGAGGAAACTGAGGCACAGCACTGCCCAAAAGCAAAGATGAGAAGGCAGAAAGGGACAGGAAAACTGGAGGAATGGACTGGGAAACCAGGAGTGTAAAGGGAAAGGGGGAGAGGGCTGACACAATGGAGGGATTGCAACCCGTGTCACAAAACAACTTGGGCTTCAGACTTAGCCCTGTCTCACTCTGGCCTTAGCTGTTGGCCACTGGGTTGAGTCCTTCTAATGTTGCCTTTGAGCACAGTTTCAACAGACAATAGGAGGGAAGATTCATACTCACTCATGTGTGCTTTGTAAAGCAAGCTCCTATCAAACACATATTTTTCGAGTGAACGGAACAGGAGAGACCTAAATAAAAGTTAAGACATTTTTTTTTTCTAAAATATCCAGCTGTTTAAACAAAAGGTTTATTTGGAGTCTGAAATATGCAGCAAAATTCATCACTCAGTATGTCCCAAACTGGTTTTAAATTAGTTGATTTTCCCCAGAAGTAAAGTGCCCCAAATACAGGCATTGTTCTCTTCTGTCACGGAGGAAAGAGACGGGCAGGCTTTGTCTATGTGGCTTTGGTCTTCAGCAGCCCCTGGACCTCCCACTGAGCACCTGCCTTGGGTACACTAAAACTGATGGCCAATTAGAACTGGGAAAAGAGACAAGACATTTTATCTTTCAAAATAAGTCTTTTTTAAACTAAGAATATGATTAAAAAATAAAGCAGGTTTACATAGGAATCTCTAATGCTCTCCCAGATCCAGCAAGTGTCATTCTGAAAATCCAAGAGACTCCACTGTAGAGAGAAAACATTAACTAAACAAAATGGAGTGTCAGGAGACAAAATGTCTGCTAATTTGCTAGTGCCCAGTAAACACAGTCACCAACAGATCATGTTACCACAAATCGCGGATTTGAGCTGCCTGCCACAAAAGCCAAGACTGAGAATACTGAGACAGGGGTGAGGTGAGCAGCAAGGGGGTTTTACTGTATATCCATATGTAGGAGACAGAGGGGAATGAGCTCCTCCAAAAGACCTGTCTCCCCGACTGGAGACTGGCTGAAGGTTTTATATGGACAGGATTATGGTTTCTCTTTGCAGTGCCACGTCACAGATAAGTTAATCCTAGTCCTTGAGGGCTATCAATTTGTTCTGCCACCCTCCAAGGAGAAACTTGAGTCAATCTTACTGGAATAGGAGGAGGGAGAAAGAAGAAGGAAAAAAAAGAAAATATCATGAGGAAAAGCAGGGGCTAGTAATGGTGGGAAGCAATGGTGGTAATTGAACTTATATAGCCTGTTCCAATCACCCTCTGATCCTGAGTCATTTTAACTTACCTAAGGGTGGAAAAACATGTAGGGCGATTCAAAATCTTTTAGACAATTGGCTTTGTGTTATGTTAGAAAAAAGTTAAATTCTGCTTAAAGAGAAATTTTCATCTCTAGCACATTTGTTTGAAAATATTAGTGTAATAATTAATTAATATAATTAGTATAACTGCATTGCAGAAATGAAAAATATCACTGAAGTATCCTCTCCAATAAACATCTTAATTAAAAGAATTGACACTAGTGACAAGCACAAAAGAGACAGAAGTCACAAATCCCTCAAGAATGGATTATAGGAACATTGTCCTATGGATGGGCTTTCCAGAGCTCCTGGGGACAGCCATACTGCACAGCCCAACACCCTGCAATGGCTCCTTCCTATTGAAAATGAGAAAATCTGATAAGAAAATGGGAAACCAATTAAAGCTAGCATTAAAAAAAGTCAGGAAGAACTAAAATTGAGGGCAACAAGCCTCAAAATACATGTCATTCCATGGGATAATGCCTGTGATGAGTTATTAGGAGATTATATCTCTCCACAAAGAAACTTGTCTTCATGACAAGTTTTTAAGACAATCAAAAAGCATCTTTTATTATTATTTTTATTGTGCTTTAGCTGAAAGAGTTATAGAGCAAATTAGTTCTCATTCAAAAATGTATACACAAGTTGTTTTGTGACACGGGTTGCAATCCCTCCATTGTGTCAGCCCTCTCCCCCTTTCCCTTTACACTCCTGGTTTCCCAGTCCATTCCTCCAGTTTTCCTGTCCCTTTCTGCCTTCTCATCTTTGCTTTTGGGCAGGCGTTGCCCATTTGGTCTCTTATACTTGATTAAATTAAGAAGCACGTTCTTCACATATGTTATTGTTTGTTTTATAGGCCTGTCTAATCTTTGGCTGAAAGGTGGACTTTGAGAGTGGCTTCAGATCTGAGTTAGCAGGGGGTCTGGGGGCCATAGTCTCAGGGGTTCCTCCAGTCTCTGTCAGACCAGTAAGTCTGGTCTGTTTTTTTTTTTGAGAATTTGAATTTTGTTCTACAATTTTCTCCCACTCTGTCCAGGACCCTCTATTGTGATCCCTGTCAGAGTGGTTGGTGGTGATAGCAGGGCACCATCTAGTTCTTCTGGGCTCAGGAAGTAGAAGCTGTGGTTCACATGGTCCATTAGTCCTTTGTACTAATATTTTCCTGTGTCTTTGGTTTTCTTTATTCTCTTTTGCTCCAGACAAAATGGGACCAATAGATGTACCTTAGATGGCCACTCACAAGCTTGTAAGACCCCAGATGCTACTCACCAAGGTAGGATGTAGAACATTTTCTTTATGAACTGTGTTATGCCATTGACATAGATAACCCCCGACACCATGTTCCCCAGCCCTCGGCCCCAGTAACTCAGTCCCTCAAAGTGTTTGGATGTGTCTAGGAAGCTTGTAAAACTTTGCCTTGATCAAGTTGTGCTGACTTACCCTATATTATGTACTGTCTTTCCCTTCACCGAAGTTAACATTTGTCTACTATCTAGTACTGACTTCCCCTCCCCACCCCTCCTCTCCCTCATAGCCACCAAAGATTGTTTTTTTTTCTGTGTGTAAAACTTTTCTTGGTTTTTTATAATAGTGGTCTCATACAATATTTCTCCTTTTGTGATTGACTTATTTCACTCAGCATAATGCCCTCCAGATTCATCTATGTTTTGAGATGTTTCCAGGATTCATCATTGTTCTTTATTGTTGTGTAGTATTTCATTGTGTGTATGTACTATAATTTGTTTATTCATCTGTTAATGGCCACTTAGGCTGTTTGGATCTTTTTGCTACTGTGAATAATGCTGCATAAACATGGGTGTGCATATATCCATTCATGTGGCAGCTTTTATTTCTCCAGGATATATTCCTAGGAATTGGATTGCTGGATCGTATTCTATTTCTATTTCTAGCTTTTTAAGGAGGCATCATATCATTTTCCACAGTGGTTGTACCATTTTACATTCTCACCAGCAGTGCATAAGAGTTCCAATCTCCCCACAACCTCTCCAACATTTGTTATTTTCTGCTTTTCTTATTAGTGCCAATAATGTCAGGGTGAGATAGTATCTCACTATAGTTTTGATTTGCATTTCTCTAATGGCTAATGATCAGGAGCATTTCCTCATGTGTCTATTAGCTGCTGAATGTCTTCTTTGGTGAAGGGTCTATTCAAATCCTTTGCCCATTTTTTACTTGGATTATTTGTCTTTTTGTTGTTGAAGTGTTGAAGATTTTAGAGATTAGACCCTTGTCAGATATGTTGTAGTCAAAAATTATTTACCAGTCTGTAGGTTCTGTTTTTATTCTTTTGATGAGTGTTAGAGTTTAATTTTTAGGAGCTCCCAGTTATCTAGTTTATCTTCTGATATTTGTGCATTGTGTGTTATGGTTTATATTGTATTTATGCCATATATTATTAGGACCTGTAGAGTTGGCCAAGGAAGAAAGAGAAAAAGAAAAAGAGAAAAAAATAGCGATATGGTGAGGGTCGGTGAGTGGGGTGGGGTGGACCTTGGGGGCTGGTGGGAAGGGGGTAGGTGGTGTATGGGGCTAGGTGGGAGGGAGAAAGAAAAGGAAGAAGGAGAGAAAAAAATGGCAGCATGGTGAGGACCAGTGAGTGGGGGTGGTGTGGACGAGGGGCCTGTGGGAAGGGGGTGGTGGTGTATGGGGCTAGGTGAAAGGGAGAAAGAAAAGAAAGAAAAAAAATGGCAGCGTGGTGGGAACTGGCAGATGGGTGTAGGGTGGACCTGGGGCAGCGGCAGTCTGGTGGCTCTCTAGCTGCGGCGGCACAATGGGGGCCGGCCAGAACGGGGTGGAGGTGGCATATGGGGCAGAAGGGTGAGGGCTGGGAAAGCATGTTTTTCTGGTTACTGGGTGCTCTGTCTCCTGTTGGGAGCCCCTGGAAGTTGCTTTCCCATACTCCCTGTCTGGGGTTGTTGCTGGCAGTGCTTCAAGATGGTAACACTGTTCCTTGTTAGTTGGCAAGGGACCTCCACTCTGTATCTCTCCTCATTCTCTGCTTTCCATCAGTTTCTTCTTCCATTCAGTGTTTGGTTATTTATCCCTTCATTTGATGCTTAGGGTTCCAGTACTGACATTTATATCTGTTTTACTTAGTTTTTCGGGTCTTTGCTGAGGAGGAATGGCATGGTGTGTCTGTCTAGGGCACCATGTTGACTCCATCTCCCTAAAAATTATCTTTAATTAAACATTCAACAAAAAATAAAATCAATTTACAGAGAAATCTCTAATACCTCACCAGATTTAATAAGTACCATTTTGAAAGTCCAACATATCCAATTGGAGACAGATAATTTATTAATTAAACTAAACCTGAGGTGTGTACTAACTTGGTAGTGATTGATGAACATCAGATAGACACACACATCCCCATTTCCCCCAAAATAAGTCATTTTAACTTCCCAAATGTAGAAAATCATTTAGAAACTCATTCAAAACCTTTTTGTCTCTCAGCTTGTCTTAGGATAGAAAAAAATTAATTAAAAAAAAAAAAACTCTCAGAATTGGTTTTGCTTCTCTCTTTTTCAAACACATTTATTTGAAAGAATTATTATAATGATCTTGTGACTGTGACTTTTTCACAATTGATTGGCAGTTGTGAAATTGCAAAAGCCAATATGGCTTTGCCATATATATTATGTGTGTATATGTATATATATATGTATATACTCACATACCGTATTTTTACACAAATGTGTACCTTCTATGTTTGTATGTATGTGTGTGTATGTATGTATGTGTGTTTGAATGTTAACCAGCCTCTCAGGTACCTATGTATGTGACTATGTATGTATATCACCATAATACCTAAACATCTTAAGAAAAGTGAAAGAAATTGCCAGAGAAAGACAGTACAGAGTAAACCAGTAGGGAAGCAATAGTGCAGGAAAGCTTTCCATTAATCATTCCAATACAAACATATCAAACCTCTTTGCACTTGATCATGGACAACATGAACTTTAAAAAAACATGCCATTTATTAGAAAAATAATAAAACTAGACAGTAGACAGACTATATGAAAATTGCATGTGGCATTTTTCAGATTACACCCTCCACACCCCTGAGAAAATGATTTCAGAGTGGGCCACAGTCACTCATGGAACTGAGGCACAGACCTCAGATGGATCGAGGTGGAGAAAGAGTTGAACGTCACTGATTTAGATCAAAATGTTAACAGTGGTTATCTTTAGGAACTAGAATTATGTGGGATTTTGTTTTTCTTCTTCATGTTTTTCTGAGTTTTCCAAATAATAGTGTGAAGGGTTTTCAGCATGATGTTTAAATGAGTGGGCATGGCACCCAGCTGCTGGGTTTGGACTCTGGCTCTGTGGCTCATTGGTTTGCGCAAATCACTTTCCACTTTTGGACTCTGTAAGATGGAAACATCATAGTGTCTACCTTAAAAAGTTGTAACAATAACAAAGCTTATTAAGAAAATGTTCTGCATCCTACTTTGGTGAGTGGTATCTGGGGTGTTAAAAGCTTGCAAGCAGCCATCTAAGATGCATCAATTGGTCCCACCCACCTGGAGTAGAGGAGAATGAAGAACACCAATGACACAAGGAAAGTATTAGCCCAAGAGACAGAAAATAAACAAGAGACTTCATCAACTTGAGACCATAAGAACTAGATGGTGCCCGGCTACCACCAATGATCGCCCTGACAGGGAACACAACAGACAGTCCCAGATGGAGCAGGAGAAAGGTGGTGCAGAACTCAAATTCTAGTAAGAAGACCAGACTTAATGGTCTGACTGAGACTGGAGGAACCCCGGAAATCATAGCCCCTAGATTCTCTATCAGCCCAGAACTAAAACAATTTCCAAGGCCAACTCTTTAGACAGTGATTGGACTGGACTGTGGGACATAAAGTGATTCTTGTGCCTCTTAGCTCAAGTAGATACCAGAGATTAAATGGGAAGCTTCTGTCCAGAGGTGAGATGGGAAGGCAGAGAGGGTTAGGAGCTGCTTGAATGGACATGGGGAATCATGGGTGGAAAGGAGGAGTGTGCTGTCACAGTATGGAGAGAGCAGTTAGGGTCACATAACAATGTATGTATAAATTTTTCTATGGTAAAAAACTTAAAAATTAAAAAAAGTTGTAACAATTAGTGAGATAATGCTTACAAAGCACATAGCACCTTGCACATGTAAGTGTGCCATAAATGCTAACTATTTAGGAAAAACAAAAAGAACTTATTAAGTCCATGTCTGCAAGATTTCTTATAAAAATAGAAAAAGTGGAAAACCTAAATCTCACTGATGAAGTCAATATAATTTTCAAATGTCACCTTGACCAATCACCTGATATAAGTGAGAACTCCCTCCAGTTCCTTCTCTGCCACACTTCCATGTGTTTTTCATTAATAGCACTCATTGCAACCTGGAATTATTTTATGTACTTGTTTATGGTTATCCCTCCCAATAAAATGTAAGCTCCTTCAGGGCAGGAACTTGCCTTTTCATCACCTCTTAGGATCTAGATAAGTATCTGACTCACATCAGGCACAAAAAAAAAAAAAAAAAAAAAAAACACATAATTGTTGAGTGTTGAGAGTTTGAAAGAAATGCTTTAATAAAAAGGGATAACCATGTGCTAGGGAATGTTGATAACAGCAAAGAGTAAAAATCAGTTCTGTTGCTTCTAAAATGTCTCAAGGGAGTGCATATCATGTTTAACATTAATTATCCAGGCAAATAATCTCAGTAGTGTGCTGATAAAATGTTTTACAACAGGATTTTTTGGGGGCAGGTGGTGGTTATTGCCAATTGTCATGGTGTAAATACATTCATCATGGCTGATTTTAAGCTGTTGTTGTTATGTGTTGTTGAGTCGATTTCTGACTCACAGCAACTCCATGTGACAGAGTATAACCGCCCCATAGGGTTTCTTATGCTATAATCTTTATAGGCAGGAGCACTGGTGGTACAATGGTTAAGTGCTCACTGCTAACTTAAAGGTTGTGGGGTTCAAACCCACCCAGCAGCTCCGTGGGAGAAAACACTTGGTTATCTGCTTCTGTAAAGATCATAGCCTAGGAAACCCTATGGGGCAGTTCTACTCTGTCCTGTATGGTTGCTATGAGTCAGAATCAGCTTGACAGCACATAACCACAACAACAATCTTTACTGGAACAGATTGCCAGGTCATTTCTCCTTCGGAGCCACTAGGTGGGTTTGAACAGCTGGCCTTTCAGTTAGCAACAAAGTGCTTAACCACTGTGCCACCAGGATTCCTGATTTTAAGCTACCAATGGTTGAACAACTGTCTTGCAAAATTCCTGAATATTTGACAGTTGGCTCTCATGAGCCAATATGTGCCAGCACGCCACTGGCTAATCTGTTTTGACAATGTCAACATAAATTGCATATCAAATTGCAGTTTGAGTTTGACAGGCAACAAAGAAAAATCTACCCCTCTCTGTACCCTTAGGTCAGCACACATATAGCAATTAATTTGTAGGCGATATACAAGGTGGAGGGGGAAGGCTATCAGCTGTAACTAAACACAACAAAATGGATCATTTTCTAGATTGATTGTATTATTGTGGTAGTAAAATGTAAGCTTTCTCAGAAACCAATGGGATTTTTAAAATAGGACCCATCATTCACTTGCCCAAATAGTTGCATCACTGTGAGAAAATGAACAAGGTTGAACATCTCTGGGTTTCTGTAAGATCCAAGTATTTTCTTTTTTCATTTCAAAAGTCAAAATAATCTAAAAGGCATACATTAAGAGGTATCTCTCCTACCCCTGTCCCAATCCACCCATTTATTGGTTTCTTATTTTATTATCTTTATGAAAATATAAGCAAACACAAATAAATACTTTTATTTTTCACCCACACCTTACACAAAATGTTCTATACTGTTGTCTTAGTTATCTAGTGCTGCTATAACAGAAATACCACAAGTGGATGGTTTTAACAAAGAGAAGTTTATTTCCTTACATAAAGTAGGCTAAAAGTCCAAATTCAGTGTGTCAGCTCCAGGCGAAGGCTTTCTCTCTCTGTTGGCCTTCTCATCAGTATTCTCCCAGACTAGGAGCTTCTCCGTGCAGGGACCCCGGGTCCAAAGGACGCACTCTGCTCTTGGAACTGCTTTCTCTGTGGTATGCGGTCCCCACGTCTCTCTGCTCACTTCTCTCTTTTATATCTCAAGAGACTACCTCAGGACACAATCCAATCTTGTAGATTGAGTCCTGCCTCACTAACACAACTGCCACCCATCCTCCCTCATTAACATCATAGGGGCAGGATTTACAACATATAGGAAAATCACACAATACCAGGAATCATGGCCCAGCCAAACTGATACACACTTTTTTGGGGGGACATAATTCAATCCATGACAACCATTTACACTGTTGTTTACTTAGCTTTTTTTACTTAATAAAACCTGAAGTTTCTCCATGTCAGTAAATAAAGACCTTCCCTGTTCTTTTTCACATGTACATATGTTTTTATTATGTGGCACATTAATTATGATGGCACCGAATTCTTTGTTCCTCCTCCCACTTAAAGGTAGATTCCAATTCCCTCTGCTTGAATATGTGCTGACTTTAGTCACTTGTTTGACCAGTAGAATACAGTGGAAGTGATGCCATGCCAGTTTCTAGACTGGATTTTTTCATTTGCTGCCACTTGGAACACTTGCTCTGAAGGAAGCCAGATGCTTTGAGTCTGACTACCCTGAGACCAAAATGCTCAGAGGAAGCCCAAGCTAAGAAGTCCCCAGCTATTTCAGCCACACAGCCCTCACCCCAGACATGGGAATGATGAAGCTAGTTGAGCCCTCAGATGATTCCAGCCCAGCCAACTTCTGACTGCAATTGCATGAGAATCCCTAAGTGAGAACCACCCAGCTGAGCCCAGTCAACCTACAGAAAAGTGAGAGATAATAAATTGTGATTCTAACCACTGTATTTTGAAGTACTGTGTTACATAGCAATAAATAACCTGCAAATGGTTTATTTACTTAACAACAACGAAAAACCAAACCCGTTGCCGTCGAGTCAATTCTGACTCATAGTGACCCTAAAGGACAGAGTAGAACTGCCCCATACAGTTTCCAAGGAGTGCCTGGTGGATTGAAACTGCCAACCTTTTGGTTAGCAGCCATAGCTCTTAACCACTATGCCATTAGCCCCTTATAAATGCACACTCAGGGGGTTCCAGTCTTTTGTTATTTCAAGCAATGATGTAATGAATAATCTTGCCTATGTATTATTTTGTACCAAACTGGAGTTAGTGAGTATGATCGTTAAGGTTGTGTGTCAACTTGGATGGGCCATGATTCTCAGTGGTTTGGCAGTTATGATATAGTTTGGTAGTTGTATGATGATGATGTGATCACTTCCATGACGAGATTTGATATAATGTGATCACCCCCATGATGAGAGCAGCCGTGAGTAGCCAATAAGTTGAAAGGGAGTTTCTTTGGGGGTATAGCCTGCATTGAATATAAGTGGACTCTCTGGAAGGTTCCTGGGCTTTTGCTCGCTCTGGATCCTACAGCTGGCTCATGTTCATCTGACCTCCTTTTCTTGGGACTTGTGCTAGCAGTTTACCTGCGGTCTTGCTGACAATCTTGGGATTTGTTGGTCTTCACAGACTGTGAGCAAGAGCCCTTCTGTCTGACCTGCCCATCTTGGATTCGCCAGCCCCTGTGGCTATGTGAATCAGGAGAAGCCTCCAGCCTGACCTACGGATTTGGGATGTTACAGCCTCTACAACTGCATGAGCCATTTCCTTTATATAAATCTCTTTATACAGTTATTTATACACTTCACTGGTTTTGCTTCTCTAGAGAACCCAGCCTAAGATAATGAGTCTAAGGATAAATGCATTTGCAATTTAGTGTGTTACCTTTTATTTAAATTGTCTGTCTCCCTGCCCATTTTTCTATTGGGTGGTTGTTCTAGGAAATAGTTATTTGTGATATGAAATGCAAATATTTTTCCCTGTTATCTTGCCTTTTGACTTTGCTTATGTTGATTTAGCCATGAATAATTTTATTTTTAAGTTTCCCATATTTCTTCTATTACTTTTATGTTTTAACATTTAATCTTTGACCAATTTGGAATTTGTCCTGATGTATGAAGTCTAACTTTATTTTTTCTAAATTGCTACTTAATATTCCCAATATTATTTATTGATTTCATCCATCTTTTTGCTACTGATTTCAAATGCTACTTTTATCATACAATGAATTTAGTATGCATTTGGGTCTATCGGTAGTCTTTCTATTCTGATTATCTGTCTATTCATTTACCAATACCACACTCTTTTAATTTTTGCAATTTAAAATATATTTTAATATAAGATGGCTAGTATAGACCTTGTTATTGTTTCAAATAGTTTTTTCTGATTATTGAATACTCTTTCTAATTTATTTTCTTATATGAACTTTAGAATCATCTTATTGAGTTACAAAAAATATTCTGGTAGTATATTGATTAGAATTACAAACATTAACTCGGGTAAAATTGGTGTCTTTATGATTGCCATGGATTGAATCTTGTCCCCCCAAAATATGTGTCAACTTGGCTAGCCCATGATTCCCAGTATTGTGTGATTGTCCACCATTTTATCATCTGATGTGATTTTCCTCTGTGTTGTAAATTCTACCTCTATGGTTAATGAGGAGAGGATTAGAGGCAGTTATGTTAATGAGCGAGGATTCAATCTACAAGATTAGGTTGTATCTTGAGTCAATCTGTTTTGAGATATAAAAGAGAGAAGCGAGTAGAGACAGGGGGACCTCATACCGCCAAGAAATGAGAGCCAGGAGAACAGCACATACTTTGGACTCGGGGTCCCTGCACTGAGAAGCTCCTCGACTGGGGAAGATTGATGACAAGGACCTTCTCCCAGAGCCAACAGAGACAGAAAGCTTTCCCCTGGAGCTGGCACCCTTAATTCAGACTTCTAGCCTCCTAGACTGTGAGAGAATAAATTTCTCTTTGTTAAAGCCATCCACTTGAGGTATTTCTGTGATAGCAGCACTAGATATCTAAGACAATGATATTCACTCTTTTTTACCCAAGAATATGGTAACCTCTCCATTTCTTTAAGACTGCTTTTGTAACTTTCAGGGTCAATTTAAGTTTTACTCATATAGATCTGAAATATTTCTCATTCAGTTTATTCCTGGTTATTTTAGCTTTTTGGGGGGTTGTTGTTCTGGTTTTTGTTATTGTAAGTATAAAAGGGTCTTTTCTTCCATTACCTCTTATGACTAGTTTTTGTTTAAATTTATGAAAACTTTTGATATTTATATATTAATTTTGTATTAAGTTACCTTACTGATTTCTTATTTTTTGTAATCTTTTTCACATGATCATCTTGGGTTAGCTAAGCATATAGACATATAATCTGCAAATCATGATAATTTTACTTCCTTTTTTCCAATTTTTATGTCTAATTTCTTTATCTAACTGCATTGCGTAGAATGGTTAGAACATTCTTATCTTATTGCTGACTTTAATGGGAAATATACTTAATGGAAATGAATACTTCCCTACTAAACAATGTTGACTTTCAGTTTAGTATCTATTATGGAAGTACGCATGTATTCCGGTTTCACTGATTTTTCTTTTTTTAGAGCCATTATGGAAGTTGAATTTTACTAAGTGTATTTTAAGCATTTAAGGAGTTGCATACATTATTTTTTCTTTTAATCATTAGTATGGTAAATTCATAGAAATAGACTTCTTAACATTGAACCATCTTTGCATTATAAATACACCCTGCTTTGTCACATTGTGTTATTGCTTGAGTCTGTTTAGTAACATTTTATTTCATATTTTTGCATCAGTATTTTAAGTACTTTTTTTTGGTTAAAATTATTGTTTTTCATATCATTATTATGCTCCCTTCCTGGGTCTTGTTTAATAAATCTCTCCTACTGCCACACCCATTTCATTTGCTTTTCTCATTTTTATCCTCTTGGCTCCTTGCTGTGATTTGATTATTGTCTGTTTCCCCTTCTGATCCATCATCATTTCTTTGATGGTTCATTTTTCTTCCACGTCTTTCCTGAACACTGCCGGTCCACAAGTCATCTTTTGCTGTCTTGCCATCACGTCCACGGATTCTTGCTCCTGATTTGTACCCAGGCTTCATACAGGTAATTGCTTCGTTAAATATTTTAAATTTGTAGCAAAATATTTGGTCACTATTTTCATCTCCTCTTTGGCAACATTTTATCTGTCATTTATTTTTTCTGACCCTTTTCTTGTTTTATTTCTTGTATCTTAGAACTATCTTGGGTTGATTCTTCTGATTTCTCATCTTTAAAGCAGGTGAGCTCTTCTTGGACTAGATATTTGCAGGACCACATCCCAGCCTAGTAGGAATTTTCTTTATGAACCAGGGCTTTGTGTGTGAGTTTTATATTTACTTCTCCCCAGCCAATAAAGACAGGCAGCTACCAGGGGGTTTCAAAGCGCAGCATTTCTCTTTTTTCCTGTTGCCACCGAGATAGAGTGTTCCCTGCAAATGTGGATTGTATGTGTGATCTTTTTTTTTTTTTAACCACATCAATTCTGCTTTTCACAACTAAACTGGGTCCAGGAGAGTTCTGGTGCCCTCGGTTGCACACCGTTCCCTTTGTTGCAAACCCGTGGTTTATATTCTATTACTCCCCACACCTCGCCCCTTTTATGTTTGCAGATTCGTTCTGATTTCTGTAGCCATGAACTCTTCTCTTCTCTTCCTCCTGTCTGCTCCCCTGCTCTTTGGAGTCCTTCCACCTGTTTTATTGTTTGTGGGTTTAACTACCTCCTAGTTTTCTGAAAATGAAAATTTTGTTTTTTTTATTTTCCTTTTGCTTTGGATGATTTTAAGAGACAGGTGGATGTTAATATTTCAAATTTCTAATGAGAATATTTTAAAGGGTTGAAGACAGTTAACTTTTCTGTACATCTTTTAAAGAAAAACTACCCAGGATTCACTTCCAGAGCATAGAGCTATTCTGTAGCCTCAATATACAAGGCCGATTTTTAGCTATTTAAGGTATTTTCTTAGTTTACCACTTGGGCAAGTCATTTAATCTCTCTGGACTTCATTTTTCCAATAAGGAGTCTGACTATAGAAACTTAAGCCTTAAGACCCAATGTTTAACTCAAAGAAATAAATCACTGGTGGTGGAATTAGGCACTAAGATACTTGGATACGGGAGAAGTGGAAAGAGAATTAACTTGTCTTGAGAAATTATGATGTGCCTGGCTCTGTGCTGAGAACTTTATGTATGCTAATATTCCTGGGAGGTAGGTATTATTATCAACTGCATTTTAGAGTCATGGAAAAAGGAGGTGCTAAGGGATTAAAGAACTCGTTCAAGTTGGCAGAGCCAGGATTGGACTCCTGGTCTTCCTGACTCTGAAGCCGTGTCCTTTCCCAGAGCTTCTCTCATATATGCAAAGGTCTGTCCCACACCAACTGCATGGGCTGTGTTGGTGTCTCCAGTTACCCTTGCCCTCTGCTTCCCCTCCCCACCTGATCTCCATGGAGATTATTTTAAAACCAGGTCTTTTAATCTACTCATCAGATTGATTTAGTCTCTGGTCATGAAGCCAACAAAACAATCCACTCTGTTCTGAGTCCACTCATGCCAGCATCCACACTGTGCTAAAGATTCAGCCTGTTCAGGCGAGTGCTCTGGAAAATGCCCTCTAAATAAGAGGGAATTCATTTCATAGAACTTTAATTCAATGATATCATTGTTTAGACAAACCATTCATTTTTAAAAAGAGACAAAGTAGATATCTTTGAAGATCCAATGCATCTTTTACCCAGATCTTTTCTTAAAAACAAGATAAAACAAACAAAAAGCCAGTGGTGTTTTTGTTCACATATTTTAAAATAAGATACTGCACTCTGACCATTTTTCATTGTTTGCTAACAAAATACAATTGGTGCAGCCCATGTAGTTGGTGTAGGACAGGCCTATGCACCTAGGCAAATAACCTTTTTATTTGTTTAAAAAAAAAGAAAACACCAAAAATATAGTTCTTAAAAATACATTTGCTTAGAAATTCTTTTTACCTGTGAACTTTCTTGGCTTATAAACCTGTCAGCAGGGTAAAGTGGGGCCAGTTTCCTGCAGCCATAAACTCCACCACCCTTTTTACAAGTCTTTATTCTTTGGAAATATAAACACCTGTGTTGAAAAGCATTAATGGGGAAGATAAATGAGCAACAAAATGATTAGTGCCCATTTAACGGTTAGTTGCCTCTGTGGCTGGCTTGTTAACAATGGAAAGCTGCCTCCATTAGCTTTGAAAGCTGCCACCGTGGCTTCACACCTGCTTCTCGGTGGGTGGGTGGGTCGGTGTCACAAAGGAGAAACAGAATAAACGAAGTCTCCTGATTGCACTCTGGCCCTGCCTGGGCCTGCCCAGCCTGGGCCCCTAGACAGCCTCACTACGCTGCATCCCAGCAGGCTGGTTAGCCTGCTGAGTCCACAGAGCAGAGGTTCTAACCACAACTTATCTGCCTGCTTTAGGCCCCAACACCAGGCAGAGAAAACATGAAATTACATTCTAAAGCGATTCTCCAAACCCCAAAGAGATGAGGCTGCCTCCATCCTGAATTCTCCTTGCTTCTGGTTGGAGGCAAACGACAGGTGGGACACACAGTAGGCGTATATGCTGTTCATCTCCTTCTCTCCCTTGGGCCATGGCCCAGGCCCACCTTCGTCATGGAGCCCTCCCCATCGACACCTGACAACCCTGATATCTCCCTTTTTATACCTCTTCTGTTCTGTTTGAGAACCTTCATTTCCATCCATTTCAAAGCCAAACTCTTCAGTCTGGCCTTCAAGACTCAGATCGCCTTTCCTCACACAACTTAGTATCAACTGCTCCTGGACCCAAAATCGATTCTCTGTGTAGCCAAACTGGGTGCTACAAAAAAGCCCCAAACTGGCTGCTGTCGAGTTGACTACGACTCATGGCAACCCCACGTGTGACAGAGTAGAATTGTGTTCCATAGGGTTTTCAGTGGCTGATTTCTCAAAAGTAGATCACGAGGCCTTTCGCTTAGCAGCCAAGAGTGTTAACCATTTGCACCACTCAGGGTGTGCCAATTAACAGTTGACACTTATCCTAGTCTGCTGCCTTACATGCTGAAGGGTTGAAAAATGGTCAGTGGATGGATTTACATTTACTAGAGGAGGGAGCTTCCCCAATACAGTAAGTAACACATGTATCCTCATCACTGGTAATGAGCTGTTACCAAATATTCAAAATGAAATGAATTCCTTCATTTTATATGGAAAATGAAGCACATATTTCTGGGGGTGAGTGGTGGTGGAGACTACTGGCCTTTGTTACAAACGACACTCTCATTAATGATTTTCTGCATTACAGTGAGGCCCTTAGGGGCCCAGTCTGAATAGCCCTGATTTTTATAGTTTGAGTTCTTCTACTTGCTTTTCTGAGTTACTCTGCCTCTTCTTGTGCTGTTGAGGTGAAAAGTGTTGTTTCTTCCTCTTATCAGTGGTCTGCCTATTGGCACGGGCTAGTAAACCAGAAAACATTTTTAAGAAGTGTTTCTAAAATAAGAATAAATTGGCCTTGAGTGGAGGTATTGACCTTGTGAAATTTGATTGCTCAAAAATGGGGATGGGTAAGGGCAGTAGGGGGTGTCAGGGTTGGGGGGAGAAGGGGGAACGGCAGTGGGGGGTGTCACGGCTGGGGGCAGAAGGGGGAAGGGCAGTGGGTGGTGTCAGGGTTGGGGGAGAAGGGGGAAGGGCAGTGGGGGGTGTCACGGCTGGGGGGAGGAGGAAGGGGAAGAGGACTATCAGGAAGGAGGGCTGCACATTAAGATCCCAATGCCCAAGCCACACCTCTGATCAGTTATGTCCGAATCTTTAGGGGTGGGGCTGGACATTCAATTTTTTTTTTCCTTTTATTGTACTTTAGGTGAAGGTTTACAGAACAAATAGTTTCTCATTAAACAGTCAGTACACATAATGTTTTATGACATTGGTAAACAACCCCATGACACGTCAACCCTCTCCCAACACTTTTTTTTTTTTTTGGTGAAAATATACATAGCCAAAGATACACCATTTCAAAAATTTCTACATAGACAGTTTAGTGACATTGATTACATTCTTCCAGTCGTGCTGCTATTCTCACTTTAGATGAAGGTTTACAGAACAAAACAGTTTCTCATTAAATAGTTAGTACACATGTTGCCCTATGACAATGGTTAACAACCCCACTATAGGTCAACACTGTCCTTACTCAACCTTGTGTTCCCTATCACCAGCTTTCCTGTCCCCTTCTGCCCTCTAGTCCTTGTCCCTGGACTGCTGTACCTCATTAGCCCCATTTTGTTTTATGGGGCTGTCCAATCCCCGGCTGAATGATGAACCTTGGAAGTGACTTCACCACTGAGCTAAAAGGGTGTCTGGGGGGCCATACTCTCGGGGTTCCTCCAGTTTCTTTCAGGCCAGTAAATTTGATCTTTTTTTTTTGTGTGTTAGAATTTTGTTCTACATCCTTCTCCAGCTCTGTCCAGAACCCTCTGTTGTGATTCCGGTCAGAACAGTCAGTGGTGATAGCTGGGCACCATCTAGCTGTACTGGACTCAGTCTGGTGGGGGCCTTGGTAGCTGTGGTCCATTAGTCCTTTGGACTAATCTTTTCCTTGTATCCTGTTCTCTTCATTCTCCCCTGCTCCCGAAGGGGTGAGACCAGTGGAGTATCTTAGATGGCTGCTCACAGGCTTTTAAGACCCCAGATGCTACTCATCAAGGTAGAATGTAGAACATTGTCTTTATAAACTGTGTCATGCCAATTGAGCTAGATGTTCTCGGAGACCATGGTCCCCACAGCCCTCCGCCCAACAATTCAGTCCCTCAGGGAGTTTGGATATGTCTATCGAGCTTCTATGACCTTTCCTGGTACAAATTGTGCTGGTTTCCCCAGTATTGTGTACTGTCTCACACTTCACCAAAGATACCACTTATCTATTACCTATTTAGTATTCCACCCCCCATCCCCGGTAACCAACAAAGATTATTACTTTTTGTGTGTAAACTTTTTCATGAGTTTTTACAACAGAGGTCTCATACAATATTTGTCCTTTTGTGATTATTTGTCTCAGCATAATGTTGTCCAGTTTCATCCATGTTATGAGATGCTTCACAGATTCATCATTGTTCTTTATCATTGCATAGTACTCCATTGTGTGTATGTACCATAGTTTATCCATTCATCTGTTGATGGGCATCTACGGACATTCAATTTTTTTAAAGCTCATCCATAGATTCCCAATGTGCCAAAGTTGAGAAGCACTGCTCCTCACACAACCTGATGTCACTCTACATATAGAATTGGCCAACAAGTGCAAACGCTTGGTGGAGAGCGGAGGCGAGAAGGCAGTAAAGCCAGAAAAACAGCATCTGGGCTGAGTGAAGTCTCTGGTACCTGTCTTCTTCCCCTGCCACTTCAGACCCAGAAAATTAATCCTCATGAGAAAAAAAATCCTGTGAGCCTTGACCACGCTAAATTTCCAGAATCATTTTTATTTTTTTTAAATTCTTCATTTTCCAGAATTATGTACATTTTCCATTTGGGTAATTAGGATGTAGTTGATAAATTATATTATTTCTTGGTTCTTTTGAGAATTTTCACAAGATAGACTTAGCTCTGGCTCTCTGAGGTCATTTTCATTTTTATTTAAAAATATATACATATGCATTATCTCACTTATTAAGTATCAAATACTGTGCAAGATTCTGGGAATACAATGGTGTATTGAGGGTCCCCAAGACCACTCCCATGTTAGGAGATTTGCTATAAGGGCTCACAGGCATCAGCATATAGTTGTACCCACAGTGCTATAGAAAGGATATACAGCTGGATCCTAGGAGGCAGATATAATTCAGTGGTAGAATTCTCACCTTCCATGCAGGAGACCCAGGTTCAATTCCTGGCCAATGCACCTCATGCAAAGCCACCACCTGTCTGTGTGTTGCTATGATGCTGAACAGGTTTCAGCAGAGCTTCCAGACTAAGATGGACTAGAAAGAAAAGCCTGGTGATCTATTCCTGAAAATCAGCCAGTGAAAACACTGTGGATCACAAGGGTCTGATCCACAACCAATCATGGGGATGGGGAGGGACTGGGCAGTGTTCCGTTACATTGTGCATGGGGTCGCCATGAGTCAGGGGCCAATTCAATGTGATGATGGGTCATCCAGAGCACACTCTACCCCAGCCACAAAAATGCAGCAACATATGTGCAGTTTTTCTGCCCAGGGAAGCCTGTTGGAGACTCTGTGCCCAAGGTTTTTATGGGGGGCTGGTCATGTAGACACCCTCAGAAGGAAAGCAAGTGTTCAGCATAAACTGCATTGTTTGTACAAACAGTTTGGGCACAGTGAGCCACCCTTACCAATTACAATTTAGGGAGAGTTTTGTACAGGCATAGGGAACTCTCCCCAGATGTTAGCCAAGGGCCAGACCTACAAGAGGCCTTTTTAAGGACAGCAGGCTCAAGCCTGCCCTGTTAGCACTTTTCTGCACAAATGGTCTGTGCCTTCATGAAGCTTTGTGTAACTGGGGAGATAAATATTAATCTAAATATACACACATATAAAATGTGACTGTGATAGTTCCATGAAGGAGAGGTATAGGGTACCATGAGAGTCTGTGCTAGATCTGACCTGGTCCAGGAGGCCAGGGGAGCTGCCTCTAAGGCTTAGTCTCCTAGGGTTAGTCCGCTAGACTGCCATAACAAACACCACAAACTGGGTGGCTTGGAAGAGCAGCAGCTTACTATTCCCCTGTAGTTCTGGAGGCTAGGAGTCCCAGTGCAGGGTCTCAGAGGGGCCATGCTCTCTAAGGGAAGACCCTTCCTCGTCTGTGCCGAGTTCTGGTGGCCCCGGTTGTTTTCTTGGCTTTCTGTGGCTTTGAGATGCATCTTCACATGGCATCTTCCCCCATGTGACTGTGTTTCTGTGTCTGTTCTCCCCTTTTATACGACACCACTCAGAAGGGATTAGGACCCACCTTGCTCTGGTATGGAGCCCGGGTGGTGCAGTGGTTAAGAGCTCAGGCTGCTAACCAAAAGGTTGGCAGTTCGAATCCACCAGCTGCTCCTTGGAAACCCTATGGGGTAGTTCTACTCTGTCGTATAGGGTCACTATGAGTCAAAATCGACTCGAAGGCAACGGGTTTTACTCTGGTATAAGCTCCTTAACTTAACTGATAACATCCTCAAAGTAAAACCCTATTTCCAAACAGGGTCACATTTACAGGTACAGGGGTTAGGATTTCAACATATGTTTTTGGGAAAAACAATTCAATCCATAACACTTCCCTCAACCCTAAGGTTTCCCCTAAGGTGGACTTTCAGGCTGCGATCTGAGGGAAGATCAGGGCTTAGGTAATTAGAGAGGGGCTGGAAAACATTCTGGGAGAGGAAACAGCAAGTATCAAAAGCTAGGTGGCCAGAGAGAACATGGCTTCATTGAGAATCTGTGTCTTAGTTATCTAGAGCTGCTATAACAGAAATACCACAAATGGGTGGCTTTAACAAACAAAAAAAATTCTCACAGTTCAGGAGGCTGGAAGTCTGAATTCAAGGCACTGGCTCTAGGGGAAGGCTCTCTGTCAGCTCTAGGGGAAGGTCATTGTCTCTTTTATCTTCTGTTCCTTGGTTCCTAGGCAATCTTCATGTGGCATCTATCTTTCCCCCATTCCTGCTTGCTTTTGTGCCTAAGCTGCTCCTTTAATATCTCAAAAATGATTGGTTTAAGACACACCCTACACTGATATAGCCTCATTAATACAACAAAGAAACCATATTCCCAGATGGTATTATATCCACATGTATGTTGTTGCTGTTAGGTATTCTCATAGCAACCGACTCAAAGCAACCCTCTAAGACAGAGTAGAACCGCTCCATAGGGTTTTCTTGGGTATAAACGTCACAGAAGCAGATCACCACGTCTTTCTCCCACAGAGCCGCTGGGTGGGTTCAAACCACTAAACTTTTGTTAGCAGCTGAGAGTTTAACCATCTGCACCACCAGGGTTCCTCATCCACAAGTATAGTGGTTGGGATTTACAACATATCTTTGAGGAACATAATCCAATCCATAACAGTCTGACTAGGTAGAGTGGCTGGAGTAGAGAGGCGAGTATTGGAGGTATAGCAGGCAAAGCCTTGCAGATCATGGCAAGGATGTGAAACTTCATCTGAAGGGCAATGGGCAACCACTGAAAGGTTTTAAGTGAAGCTGGGGTGTCTGTGTGTGGAGAAGGCAAGGAGTGATACATGATGAAGTTTGTGTTTAGAAAGGTGCACTCTGGCTGTAGTGTAGAGAAGGGACAGAAGGGTTCCAGAGTGGATGCCAGCAGGCTGGTAGGGAAACACAGCAGTACTCCAGGAGAGACAGAATGGTGGTTTGGACTACCATGATGGTGATAGGGATGGAGCAAGGTGTCTGGTTTTGTGTGATTTTTACAGGGTAAAACAGAAACACTATACATTGTGTGCCAGGGTTGAAATAGAGAGAGGGGTCAAGGATGACTCTAAGATTTGTGGCTTGTATGAGCAGATAAATCTAGGAAAAACTGACGTGAACCATATCTGTTTGTAAGGTGGCTTTTCTTTCCTTCTCTTTTTCCTTTTTTCAGTTTTTGGTCAAGGAGAAGATTATGAGTTTGAATTGCCTTTGAGATACCAAAATGTGATATCAAATAGGCAACTGGACATTCAAGTTTGAAACCCAGATCAGAAGTGTGGGTGGAGATAGAAGTTTGTGGGTCACCAGTAGAAAACATTGGCACTTGAGTCCAAGGGTGTTGATAATGTCATCTAAGGAAATGGTACAAAATAAGAAAAGGCATGGGTCTAGGGCCCAGTTATGAGGAATGAGAAAAATTATCTTTTCCAGACTGGATACTACTAGAGTTTTATGCATTAATCAAATATTGGAGTAGTTGAGCTCTGAAACTTTGAAATAATAACTGAAAGGTGATATTCAGCCTAACATCTTCATAAAAAAAACTAAGCCTGTTGCCATCGAGTCAATTCTGACTCACAGTTACTCTATAAGATAGAGTAGAACTGCCCCCAAAGGGTTTCCAAGGAGCAGCTGGTGGATTTGAACTGCCAAACTTTTGGTTAGCAGCCAAGCTCTTAACCACTGCCCCAACGCCTTCATATATAACATTTAATAGAGTACAATACAACTGGGTTTTTCATAGGCTGGTGATATTGAAGTTCTTAAGAGTTGTATAGAGATGGACCAAATGATGTTAGCATACATATGTATAACAATAACAAAAACTCAGAACAACCACAAAACACCCAACTGTTGTTAAATGGATAGAATTCTGGACTAGGATCTGCTTTTGAGGCTAAAGCAGGATTGATATGTAGTTGGAGGCATCGATGCTGCCTGACTTGCAGGGTAGATGGATTGGCTTGTGCCTGTGCTGTTATTAAAAATTTTGAATATCACTCTGGCATAACGTGTCTAAGGAAGATACTAGAAGGCTGCAAGTTCCAAAGGTGTTTTATGGAACATCAGCGCATCAAGGTGCTATATTGGAAAAAGGGTTACTGTGGTAAAATATGTTTGGGAAACGCTGAAAACTATATCCATGCTAAGAGTTTTACAATGCACATTAAGATATGTGCTCCAAAATCCATTAAGAAAGAAATCTGTTTAAGTTGGTATAACTCATTTATTTTTCCATAATCCTTCTTTTAAGATAATATCTATCAATATCCAACCTCTTTTGGCAATAATGATATAAAAATGAAAAATGCATCTCGATCTTCTAAAAATGACTCAAAGATATCTAAGTTTTATAATTTCCTTTATTATCTAAGTCATATAAAATATGGGAGGAAATGAAAAATTGGGTTAAAACCATATAATTCTGCGTATTTTTAGAGGTGGTCTAAATACCTTAAAAATCATTAAAAGTATCAGGAAAGCCCCGGTGGCACAGTGGTTAAAGTGCTCAGCTACTAACCAAAAAGTTGGCAGTTCAAACCCACCAGCTGCTCTGCAGGAGAAAGATGTGGCAGTCTGTTCTTATAAAGATTACAGTCTTGGAAGCCATATGGGGCCATTCTACTCTGTCCTATGGGGTTGCTATGAGTCGGAATCAACTTGATGGCACTGGGTTTGGTATAGTTAGAGCTCAGTAATTGAATCTCTAAAGTTCTTGCTGTAAAGTTAAGCAATTTGGTTACTACTGCTAGGAAAAACAAAACAAAACAGCTAAGGCTTTACAACACTAAGTGTGAAACATTATTTTCTGTGTTCTCAGTCAGTCATACAGGTTGTTTTTCATGTAGGTCTAAATACATATATATAGAGAGAGAGACAGAGACAGAGACAGAGGGCAAGAACACAGTTATTAAGTGGAGCAAGTGGAAGAGGGAAGAAACAGAACTGTACAAACAAGCTTTTCACAAATTGGGGGAGCCCCTTCATCTGGGTCTGTGGTGTCCATACCAAGGTCTCTCAGGGTCAGACTTTCTGGAGGAGGGAGAGCTAAGGGTAGGGCTCCACTGCCACCTTGCCAGCCACCCTGCCAGTTGGCCCTACCTGGGATGTGGTCCTGAGAGCTAACAGAGTCACTGAAGGACAGACAACACATTCAGCAGTGAAACTCCAGCGCTTGCAGCTGCGTTGGGTCAAAATAGACACCGATCTCTGTGGGCAGTGCTTGGGACTGTGCAAGGGGAGGATGCAAAGAGCCAGATTTTAACTCCAGAAATGTATCAGGCTTGATTCTTACCAGAAATGTCCTGGATTTCAAGCAGATAATTTCTAGAGACTGCCACCTCTGAAACTCCTCTGGCGGACTGTAGTGCATTCTGAATTCCACAACTGACTTCCTGGCTTTGGGTTCTTGGACAGAAAGGAGGATTCACTTATCAACTACAGCAGTGTGGGAAAATCCCTACGTGTGAAAAGAGGTGAGTGAAAAATACAGGGCACTTCCCAGATCCAAGCTCTACTTACCAGATGGAGCTAAGCGTAGAGATTCAATAACAGAATTCTTACCTGAAGAAGAGGCTCAGGATGCTGCTTGAAGCCAGGAAGATTGACTAGCAGCCTCCACCATTGCTATTGCACGTCCGATGGACAAGCAGCTTAAACACAGGGACGTTTTTGCACAACCCTTCCCCCACTGCCCCTTAAGCCACAATCTCCATGCCCCAGAATTCCCCACTAAATTACCTTTTGGTGTCTACTTTAAACTTCCCCATATCCTATGCCCTCACTCTAAAAAAGAATTTAAAATAAAAAATAAAGTAATACACATGCTGGACAAATCTTTTAAAAATGAGCCATTGTTTATAACTCCAGGAGATCATAAAATGTGCATGTTTAGGTATCATTATGATTAAAAGTTGCCAAGTTGACATATGGGGCAAAGAAGGGTCAAGCTTTTTTTTTTTTTTTTTTTCAAGTAAAGGTTGAAACTTGGTTCACCAAAGCTTTTAGTGTGGAATCAAGTGCTTATAGTCACCACAAACATATCTAAAGCATGCAGGCCCGACCTCAGGGAAGCAGAACAGGCCAATGTGGTCAGGCTTAAGAAATGAACCGAATTTCACAATGCACCTTCTCCAGCCAACATTTTGAGATCTGAAGCACTCTACTACAAAGATCATGCCTTTATGAGGCCTGGGGGCTGGGACAGAGGGTCACATGCCTGCAGTCCTCAGACCAGCTGCCTGCCAAGCTGGATGGGCAGATTCAAGCTCTGTGACGGTAGCACTGCCAAGTGCTTCAGCGTGTCAGGCCACTGCCCCACAGACAATTGGTAATTATCAAATAGAATCAAAGCATTTATGGTTAGTTCTTTAAAATACACCTTTTCGCATTTGGTAATTTTCTAGAAAGTGCAGAAGAAAAAAGTCTTTGGCCCTTTGGGTGTGTGAAGTTGCACAGGCAGCAGCTGAGTCTCCCACGGAGCCAATTGCTTCACTTGTTCCGTCTCTGTCTCTGTGCTGCCGCCTAGAGAGAGAAGGAGAACACGTGTAGCGTCCTGACGGTGAGCCAAGACCTGGAGTCCCCAGCACCCTCTGCAGTTACTAGAACAGAAAAGCCAGGCTGGCTGGTTTACTCCTGAGAATCAGCAGCTGTTCCTTTCTGCTTCTCAGAGAAGAGGGCAAGTAAAGGAGGGGCTCCAGTGTGTTGCCAGCCCTGGTGATGTCTCTAGGCCTAAATACTGGTCTCCTGGAGAGGAGGCCAAGAAGGACGTGTTTCTCCCAATGTTCAAAGGAAATGAAATGCAAAATAATGTTAGGGGTGCCCGAACTTTTGGAATACACATTATCATTTTAGAGAAAAAAGAAAATAAAAGAAACATATGAAAACAAGGTTCTAAGATGAATCATTCTTAACCATGTTTTCTCCTTTTTTTTTTTAAGGCAGATTCTTATTTATTTATTTAAATTGTACTTTAGATGAAGGTTTACAGAACAAATAGTTTATCATTAAACAGTCAATACACATATTGTTTTATGACATTGGTTAACAACCCCATGACATGTCAACACTCTCCCTTCTCAACCTTGGAGGACCTTTTTCTTTGGTGAAAATATACATAGCCAAAGTTACACCATTTCAAAAGTTTCTACATGTACAATTCAGTGACATCGATTACATTCTTCCAGTTGTGCTGCTATTCTCACTATCCTTTTCCAAATTATTCCATCACCATTATCTTCAACTCACTGCCCCCTAGGCTTCCCATCAAACCTTTTGAGTTGCTGTTGTCAATTTGATCTCACATAGATAACTCTTTTTTTTTTTTTGTACCTTAGATGAAGGTTTACAGAACAAATAGTTTCTCATTAAACAGTTAGTACACGTATTGCCCTATGACAATGGTTAACAACCCCACGACATGTCAACACTGTCCCTTCTCAACCTTGGGTTCCCTATCACCAGCTTTCTTGCATCCTCCTAAGGCAGATTCTTAAAAAAAAAGGTAGAAAACCTTATGTAGACTCTAATTTATAGACCAATAAATAAATGTAGACTTATTGGTTGAACAGTAGCCCCTAATATCCCTCTGAAGAATAATAACTGAACAAGCTTAATTACTATAAGTAGGTTTCTTATTGAGTATAATGTCAAAAATAATTTATTCTGGAGCTACAAGTTATAAAAAAGGTGTTGTTGATGGAAATCAGATTGCTGTGCCATAATGTGTATAAGATGTGAAGGTAAGGCCTTTCCTGACCAATTAAAATTGAAAACCACCCCCTCACAGCCTCCCCAGAACTCTCTTCCCATCCTGCTTATCTCTTCCCATAAGCCCCTAGCACTATCTGACATATCAGCTCTCTGCCCACCCTAGAAGTGAAACCCTGTGAGGGCAGGCACTTTTGTCTGTCATGTTTACAGCTGGGTTTCCAGTACCTCAAAAGATGTGGCAGTCTGCATCCATAAAGATTTACAACTTTGGAAACCCTATAGGGTCACTATGAGTTGCAGTCAACTTGATGGCAGTGGGTTTGGTTTTTGGTTTAGAATGATGTTTAGGAGTCCCTGGATAGCACATACGGTTATGTGCTCAATTGCTAGCCAAAAGGTTGCCAGTTCGACCACATTCAGAGGCGCCTTGGAAGACGGGCCTGGTGATCTGCTTCCGAAAGGTCCCAGATGGCAACTAACAACAATCAACACCACAGTGTTTGGCCCGTAGTGGCTGTTCCGTACATGTTGTTAAATGAATACATGAGTCTAAACTTATTCCTTGACGACTTTTTTCCTTGGCAAGAACTAACAACACGACTAGCTTTAATTTTATACACATTTTTCTGATTAAAGCACATCTGTAAGGTAACTTTTTTTTAAGTCTGCAAAGAAGCTGTGGTTCCTGTGAAAAATCTCATTTGGTGTTTTTCTCCCTCTTAAATAGGCATGACTGGTGTGAGGCCACCAAAACAACATTTATTAATGGAAGTACAGTAAATGTTAAAATGCTGACAGATGAATTAAAGATTTGACACACGAATGTACCAGGTAAGTAGAAGCTTCAGTGAAATTTTGGCTTACCACTGCTGAGGACAAACTGACCTGCATAATTCATTTATTAACAGAGCAAGAGAAAGAAGCAGAATACAATCTGATTTTTCTTTTCTTAAAATAAAATTCACAATTAAAACAGACCACTTAAGGATAAATGGCCATAAGCTACACAGCCAGTGGTATGAATAATGTCCTGGGTAAGCAGAAAGGAAAGAGGCCTGGGCTCGAGGATAGAACAGTGGGTGTTATGGATTGAATTGTGTCGCCCCCCCCCACAAATATGTGTTGAAGTCCTAACTCCTGTACCTGTAAATACGACAGTTTGAAAATAGGGGGTTTCTTTTCATTATATAAATGAGGTCATACCAGAATAGGGTGGGTCCAAAACCTAGTCACTTCTAAGAAGTGTCTTTTAAAAAGAGCAGAGTAGACACAAAAACACACGCACAAGGGAAAGATAGACAGGAAGGAATACCAAGGAACCAACAAGGAAGGACCCTCCCCTAGAGCCAATGCCCTGATTTGGATGTCTAGCCTCCCAAACTGTGAGACAATAAATTCTTGTTCTTTAAAGCCACCCACTTGTGGGATTTTTTGTTAAAGCAGCACTAAGCAACTAAGATAGTGGGCATCCAGGTTCTGCCACTTACTGTCTATAAAGCTGCACTCTGACCATCTGGTCCACCTCAGAGGGTTGTTGTAAATACTACTTTAAATGCTAAATATATAATTGCTGTGAAAACCGTAAAGTATTATTAAATATAAGGTATGATTGATAATGCAGGGGGAAAACTTCGTCAGTCTGATTATGCTGAGCATACAGATTGAATCATTTCTTCTAATTATCCAGACCCAGTCAAACTTGTGGGCATCTCCCAAGCACGCTAAGGAAACACTCATTACCCTCTTCCTGGACCTGGAGCTGTTTGTCTTCCAGGAAGAGGCTTGACCGCATAACACAGCTAGCCCCGGAAATTAACAAATTTTGGATTAGTCCTGGAGAAAATGATGTTTGGAAAATAATATGTGATACAGCATGGCCAGTCAAGTTAGGTCAACTTGAAGAATAGAGAGAAAGTAAATCCCGAAGATACGTGAAGAGGCTGTCTATCAGATCTGGTGGAGAGGTGACTTACTAGGATGTAACAGAAGTCAAAGGTAGAGCCTCTGGGGAGAGGGAATTTGTGTGGTGGAATAAGTCTGGAGTCAGGGGTCTTGAGTTCAAGTCCAGACTCAGTCACTTATTAGTTGTATGACCTTGGGCCAATAATCTGAGCTTATCTTCTTCATCTGTAAAATGGGGGAGAAAATACCACTTGTGTCTTAGGGTTTCTGGAAGGATTAAATAGATAAATTCACATGAAAAGCACTTTAAGAAATTGCAAAGCATTTTATCAGTCTTTATTATTACTTTGCAATAATTGTGCTTTATATTTCTTTCATTGAAAAATGACATTTTTGGAAAATCAAAAAAAGAAAAATAATATTGATGAGATAATCCATTTTAGGAGCTGGAGGACTGCTTGATGAATGCTAACTATAAAAGCATTCTCATGGGTGTAAATGAGATGGGGTTCCCCAATCATCAGTGACTGCAGGAAAGAACATAAAAAAATTCAGCCATCTAGTCCCATCTCACGGATGAGGCAGCTGTGGGCCAGCAATGCTGGTGAATTGTCAGTGGATCACAGAATTAAGCCAGGGCTGGTACTCCACTAGGTATAATCGAGCTACTTTAAATTAATTGGTCTTTTTAGTATGACCCCACATATATGAAATACTGCCTTTTAACACAAATAATGTGCACCTTCGATGTTTGTTTGCCAACAATGCCCCCCACCGTGAGGTATTTTTGTAAGCACCCTACACCAATGTTTTTTATACGTTGCTGTAAAAAAAAAATTAGCATAGCGCACCTACAAAATACCCTGCGGGGGGCGGGGGGGAGGCGTGGTTGGTTGGCAAACAAACGTAGAAAGTGTAAGTGTCGTAAAATATGGTACCTAGAATAGGCAAGTGTATAGAGATCCCACATGTCTGTCAGTTTGTCGTACTGTGGGGGCTTGTGTGTTGCTGTGATGCTGCAAGCTATGCCACTGGTATGCAAATACAAGCAGGGTCACCCATGATGGAGACGTTTCAGCGGAGCTTCCAGACTAAGGCAGACTAGGAAGAAGGACCTGGCAGTCTACTTCTTTTTCAGTGAAAACCTTATGAGTAGCAGCAGAACACTGTCTGATATTGTTGCAGAATATAAGGCCCTCAAGTTGGAAGGCACTCAAAATATGACTGGGGAAGAGCTGCCTCCTCAAAATAGAGTTGACCTTAATGACATGGATGGAGTCAAGCTTTTGGGACCATCATTTGCTAATGTGGCACAACGCAAAATGAAAATAAACAGCTGCAAGCATCCTTTAGTAATAGGAATGTGGAATGTATGAATTATGAATCTAGGAAAACTGGAAGTCATCCAAAATTAAATAGAACGTATAAACATCAATATCCTAGGCATTAGTGAGCTGAAATGGACTGGTATTGGCTATTTTGAATCAGATAATCATATGGTCTACTATGTCAGGAAAGACAAATTGAGGAGGAATGGCGTTGCATTCATCATCAAAAAGAACATTTCAAGATCAATTCTGAAGTACAATGCTGTCAGCGATAGGATAATATCCATATGCCTACAAGGACGACCAGTTAATATGACTATTACTCAAATTTACACACGAACCACTAAGGACAAATATGAAAACACTGAAGATTTTTACCAACTTCTGCAGTGTGAAATTGATCAAACATGCAGTCAGGATGCATTGATAATTACTGATGATTGGCATGTGAAAGTTGGAAACAAAGAAGAAGGAGCGGTAGTTGGAAAATATGGCCTTGGTGATAGAAATGACACCAGAGATCCCTTGATAGAATTTTGCAAGACCAACGACTTCTTCATTGCAAATACCTTTCTTCAACAACATAAACAGCAACTATACATGCATCAAAATAAGATGGAAGGACTACAGAGTCACCCTACCAAAAAGGACTGGTCGACATTCAGCCATTTCATCAGGAGGTAGCATATGATCAGGAACCGATGGTACTGAAGGAAGAAGTCCAAGCACTGAAGACACTGGCGAAAAACAAGGTTCCAGGAATTGATGGAACACCAATTGAGATGTTTCAACAAACGGAAGCAGCACTGGAAGTACTGGTCTATGCCAAGAAATTTGGAAGATAACTACCTAGCCAACTGACTGGAAGAGGTCCATATTTATGCCAATTCCAAAGAAAGGTGATCCAACAGAATGCAGAAATTATCAAACGATACTGTTAATATCACACACAAGTAAAATTTTGCTGAAGATCATTCAAAAGCAGTTACAGCAGTACACCAACAGGGAACTGCCAGAAACTCAAGCTGGATTCAGAAGAGAATGTGGAGCCAGGGATATCACTGCTGCCAGATGGATCCTGGCTGAAAGTAGAGAATACCAGAAAAATGTTTACCTGTGTTTTATTGACTATGCAAAGACATTTGACTGTGTAGATCATAACAAATTATGGATAACACTGCGAAGAATGGGAACTCCAGAACACTTAATTGTTCTCATGAGGAACCTGTATGTACATAGACCAAGAGGCAGTCGTTCAAACAGAACAAGGGGATACTGCATGTTTTAAGGTCAGGAAAGGTGTGCATCAGGGTTGTATCCTTTCACTGTATTTACTCAATCTGTATGCTGAGCAAATAATCCAAGAAGCTGGACTATATGAAGAACTCAGCATCAGGATTGGAGGAAGACTCATTAACAACCTGCGATAGGCAGATGACACAACCTTGCTTGCTGAAAGTGAAGAGGGCTTGAAGCACTGATTGATGAAGATCAAAGACCACAGCCTTCAGTATGGATTACGCCTCAACATAAAGAAAACAAAAATCTTCACAACTGGACCAGCAAGAAACATCATGATACACAGAGAAAAGATTGAAGTTGTCAAGGATTTCGTTTTACTCGGATCCACAATCAACACTCATGGAAGCAGCAGTCAAGAAATCAAATGACACATTGCATTGGGCAAATCTGCTGCAAAAGGTCACTTTACAGTGTTAAAAAGCAAAGATGTCACTTTAAGGACTGAGGTGCACCTGACCCAAGCCATCGTGCTTTCAGTTGTCTCATATGCATGCCAAAGCTGGACAATGAATAAAGAAGACCGAAGAAGGATTGATGCCTTTGAATTATGGTGTTGGCAAAGAATACTGAATATACCATAGACTGCCAGAAAAAAGAACAAATCTGTCTTAGAAGAAGTACAGCCAGAATGCTCCTTAGAAACAAGGATGGGAAGACTTTGTCTCATATACTTTGAACATGTTATCAGGAAGGACCAGTCCCTGGAAAAGGACATTATGCTTGGGAAAGTAGAGAGTCAGCGAAAAAGAGGAAGACCCTCAATCAGATGGATTCACACAGTGGCTGCAACCACTGGCTCAAGCATAACAACAATTATGAAGATGGCCCAGGACCGGGCAGTGTTTCGTTTTGTTGCACATAGTGTCGCTATGAGTCAGAACCGACTTGGCGGCCTCTAAGTACAACAAAAACATAGAGACCAAAGTTTATTAGTGATTATCAGAGGCAGGTGGGAGGGAGGAGGAAACAAAGATACAATGCTTAGGGGATACTGAGTTTCTGTGAAGGATGTTGGTAAAATTCAGGAACAGTTAGTGGTGATGGTTGAACAACATGGTAAAAGTAGTTAATGTTACTGAATATACTTGAAGAGATTGTTAAAATGGCAAATGTCTTATTACCTATATATTTACCGCAGTAAATTTTTAAAAATTAATTGGTCTTTTTAGTACTGAAACAAGGTTGTTATTTGAAGCCCCTTTTCACTTCATTTACATTTTTAAAAATGAAGATATGTTTATTGTTGCCACAAGTTTGCATATAATAAGTATGATCCTGGGAATGGACAGCAGCACACTACAAAACAGACCCGAGCCAACGAAAAACAACCCACTAGACATCCACATTAAACATTATGGACAAAAAGCTCCTGGGCAGTGCAGAGGAGTATAAGCCTTGACAGGTGAAAGGGCCTGAGAGCTGACAGTATATGGAAAATGTGAATTGAAAATAAATTAGATAGTACAATAGTGGTACGCCGGGATCAGTTAAGAAATATATGTGGTTTGATGAAAAAGATAGAGGCTCCTGTGCATGTGCACCCAAATGGTTTTATAGTTTGCAGAAATTTTTTGATACTTTTCCCACACTCAACACATTAATCAAAAAGAAAAAAAGATGTAACAAGAGAAGCAATGGGCCAACAGATTTGAGTTAGCTAAAGTACCCCAATGTTTGGTATAATAAAGTCTAAAAAAGCTCTAGTTTGAAATTCTTCAAAAAAATTTGAAAGGATAGGATATATGTGTGTATGCATGCGTATATGCATATATGTGTAGTATATGTTTGTGTGTGCTTAACTATGCATATGTACGTGTGTGCCTATGTATGTATGCGTGTGTGTGTAGGTATAAGCCCGTATCAATTTGTTCCTAATATTATTCGCCAAAACAGCACTTGGCATGGTAACACCTTTCATCTTCAATTACCACTCAACTCCTAGTTAATGTTGCACATTGCAAGCGAGATTAGGATCTTCATCTTGGCATCAAAGGTAAAGTGAAATATGCAAGAAAACAAAACTGATGATCTCCCAAATTGCCATTTAATCTGTGGCTAAGTCATGGTGAGAACTCCTATTTAACACTCCTGGGAAGACAAGGAGTTTATAGATACCATATGTATTTTCCAACTTCAATCATTTAGGTTGTGGGCTTAATATAAATAATCTCTAAATGCCATTTAAAAGAAAGCTTATTAATTAGGACAGCCATACAGATACAAAAAATGTATTCTACCTTCTGGTCTTGTAACACAGATAAAATGACTAGAGAAGTACAGTCCACATGAACTGACCGAAGAAAATTCACAGCCCTTTATCCAGAGAGGTTAAAGATTGTGTTATTTCATTTACTGCCCACATCATTGATTTACAAGTAAGATCCATACAAGAAGTTTGGACTTCAAATACTGGAGCATTACTCTTAGAATGAAACTTGAAGTTCTAGTTGGAAACCACAGGCCATTCAAAGGACCCAAATATACTGCACAAGACATGTCTGAAGTGTCCAGTAAAGACTGATTGGTTAGTTGACTAGTTCTCTCATGCAACAACTATTTACTAAAGGCCTAATCTGTTGTGCTGCCCTGTGTTAGGTGCTGTGGATATGATCATGAACCAGCCAGCCAAGGTCCTATCAAGAAAGATAAGGCAGAGTAATGGGATGGAGAGGGACTGAGGAGGAGTGAAGTGGAGGCAGATGAGGAAGATCAGAGATTGCATCTCCGAAAACATGATTTTTGAGATGAGTGATGATGACAAGATGGAACCAGCCATGTGAAGATCTGGAGGAAAGGGTGTAAAGACAAACCAGTCATACAAAGGCACCAATGTGGGAACAAGCTTGGCATGTTGAAAGACAAAAAAAGAAGGCCAGATAACACCTTTGGCTCTTTGAAAGACCAAGACAGATCAAGATCTTGACTTTGGCCCTTGGAAAAATACAGTCAAGTCTCAACTGGTTAGATTATTCAAACTATTTGCCTATCATGTACTCAACATTTACTAGTCACATACTCTGTGCTTAGCACTGCGCAAGACACAAACTTGAATAGCAGAGTTCCTGCTGTTAAAGAGATCACCTCCAATAGGGATGCCAGCGCCAGTGTTTACATAGCCTCTTCTCTCCTCTGTCCTTTGGGTTGGTTGTCATTATCGTGGTTCCTATGGCACCCTGCCCAACAACTAGAGTTACTGTGGGGATTAAACGAATTATTGTATGTCAAGTGCTTAGAACAGTGCCAAACACATAAGTGCTATACGGTGTTTGTTAGTATTATTAAATGATCACATGAGAAACAGCATGTTTGCATAGTTTCTAAGTATTTAATAGATACTTATGAAATATAAAGGGAAAAATAGTGGCTTTACAGTGAAGAAACCCGGCAGACAACACCTTAGCCAAGTAATCAGAGTTAGTATCACTAGTAATAAAACATATTGACATCATGTACCCTTGTCTTAGTCATCTAGTGCTGTTATAACAGAAACACCACAAGTGGATGGCTTTAACAAAGAGAAATTTATTTCCTCACAGTTAAAGTAGGCTAAAAGTCCAAACTCAGGGCATCAGCTCCAGGGGAAGTCTTTTTCTCTTTGTCGGCCTTCTTCTCTTCAGTGTTCCCCTGGACTAGCAGCTTCTCTGCACAGGGACCCCAGTCCAAAGGACGTGCTCTGCTCCTGGCACTGCTTTCTTGATGGGATGAGGTCCCCAACTCTCTGCTTGCTTCCTTTTCCTTTTATCTCTTGTAAGGTAAAAGGTGGTGCAGGCCACACCCTAGGGAAACTCCCTTTACATTTGATCAAGGATATGACCTGGGTAAGGGTGGTGTTACAGTCCCACCCAAATCTTGTTTAACATAAAATTACAATCACAAAATGGAGACTAACCACACAATTCTGGGAATCAAGGCCCAGCCAAATTAATACACACATTTTTTGGGGGGACATAACTCAAACCATGACATTCTACCCTTTGGCCCCCCAAAAATCACATCCTTGCAACATGGAAAACATATTCACCCCATTATATCATAGCAAAAGTCTTAACTCCAAGTCCAAAATCCAAAAATTCCTCTTCATCTGTGAAATCTAGAATACAAGTTATCTGTTTCCAAAGGTACCACGGCAGAACGGGCACAAGCTAGACATTTCCATTACAAATGGGATAAACTAGACTAAAAGAAGGGATAACAGGCACCAAGCAAGTCAGCAGAACACATTACATTAGCCCTTAAGGCTTTGAAAATAATCTTCTGTTCTCCAAGACAATTTATACAATGGCCCTGCCCTCCAGACTCTAGGTATTGGCCACAGTCTCTGGATTTTGAGTGGAGGCCCCTCGGCCCTGGGCTTCAGCTCCGCCTTCCAGGCCCACTGGGACAGCAACTCTGCTCCCTGGGCTTTAGGCGCACCATTCTCCCAGTCCATCTGAGTGGCGACTCCACCCTTAGAAGCACCAGAGGCCATTGCTCCACCCTTTGAAACCCCTGAGGTCATGGCCATACCTTTTGAGACTGAGGCAGCTTGGCTTCTTGTGTTTTCTCTCTTCAGCTTCTGCTTCCTGTGGCCTCTTGGCTCTAGGGGCCTCAAGCCCGCATCTGCCCTGCTGGGGCAAGTGTTTCAAAGCTGGGTAGCTCTACCGGTAAGTGCCTGGAGGCGCCCCACTCTGCCAGAAAGCCTCGTGCACACAGGCACTCAGCTCCCTTGCTCTGTGGGTCAGCAAGCCTAGCTCCACCGCTAAGTGACCAGAGGCACCCCACTCCGCCAGGTAGCCTCCTGCTCACAAGCATTCAGCTTTCTCTCTCGGTGGGTTGGCTCCAGCGCCATCTTGCACTGGTTCTGCTGCTGTAGGTTCTCTGCTGCTGCTGGTCCTCTGTCACTGCTGCACGTCTATCCATTCACAGTTTTAAAACCGCTTCCACATTGTAGGTATTTGTTAGAGGAGCACCCCACTCTCTCGGTACCAAATTCTGTCTTAGCCATCTAGTGCTGCTATAACAGAAATACCACAAGTGGATGGTTTTAACAAAGAGAAGTTTATTTCCTTACAGTAAAGTAGGCTAAAAGTCCAAATTCAGGGTGTCAGCTCCAGGGGAAGTCTTTCTCTCTCTCTTGGCCTTCTCATCAGTGTTCCCCCAGACTAGCAGCTTCTCGGCGCAGGGACCCTGGTCCAAAGGATGCGCTCTGCTTCTGGCACTGCTTTCTTGATGGTATGAGGTCCCCCTGTCTCACTGCTCACTTCTGTCTTTTATATCTCAAGACATTGCCTCAGGATACAATCCAATCTTGTAGACTGAGTCCTGCCTCACTAACACAACTGCTGCCCATCCTCCCTCATTAACATCATAGAGGCAGGATTTACAATTTATAGGAAAAACACAGAATACCAGGAATCATGGCCTGGCCAAATTGATACACACATTTTTTGGGGGACATAATTCAATCCACGACATGTACCCTTGATAGGATGCCCTGAGAAGTGACCAACATCATTTCTGTGGTATTCTTGCCAGAACATATAATCTCAACCTTATCATGTAAAAAATACCAAACAAACCCTAATTAAGGAGCATTCTACAAAATAACTGACCAATATTCCCCAAAGCGTCAAGGTCATTGAAAGACAAATAGAGACTGAGGGATTCTTACAGATTAGACAAGACTGAGGAAATACGACAACTAAATACAATGTGAGTCCTGCATTGGACATGGAGCAGAAAAAGGACATTAGTGAAAAAACAAGTGAAACTGAAATAAGGTCGTAGATGGCTAATAGTATTGTATCACTGTCAATTTTCTGATTTTGATAATTGCTTTATGTTTATGTAATATCACTATAGATACACAGATCCTAACAGAATAATAAAAATACGATGAACAAGTTATGCTAATAAATTTTATAACTTAGATGAAATAGACACATTTTTTTGAAAGACAAATTATCAAAACTGGCACAAAAAGGAGAAAATCAGCATAGACCTATATCTAATATAGAAATTGAGTTAGTAATTAAAAACTTTCACAGGAAGAAAATTCTAGGACCAAATGGCTTCATTGATGAATTCTGTACAACATATAAAGAAGAAATTATACCAGTTTTACACAAACTCTTTCAGAAAATAGATGAGAGAATATTTCTCAACTCATTTCATAAGGCCAGTTTTACCCTGATACCAAACCAAAGTCATTATAAGTAAAGAAAATTACAGATAAATATCCCTCATGAACAGAGATACAAAAATCCTTAATATAGGAAACATAACCTAATACTATATATGAAAAGAATAAATACACTGTGACCAGGTACAGTTTAGCAGGACTGCAAGTTTAACATTCAAAAGTCAATCATTCAAAAGACTTTATCAACAAAGGGAAGAGACAACCTATAGATTGGGAGAAAATTTTGGGGACCCATATATCTGCTAGGGGTTTAATATCCAGAATATATAAAGAACTCCTACAACTTAACAACAAAGACTCAAATAGACATTTCACCAAAGAGGATATACAAATGGCTAACAAGCACATGAAAAGATGCTCAACATCATTAGTCATTAAAGAGATAAAAATCTAAACTACAATGAGATGTGACCTCACCCTCACTAGCATGGCTGTCATGGATTGTATTGTGTTTCCCAAAAATCTGTGTATCAATTTGGCTAGGCCATCATTCCCAGTATTGTGTGATTGTCCATCATTTTGTCATCTGATGTGATTTTCTTATGTGTTGTAAATCCTCTCTGTATGATGTTGATGAGATGGGATTAGTGGCAGTTATTTTAATCAGGCAGAACTCAGCCTACAAGATTGGATTGTGTCTTAAGCCAATCTCTTTTGAGATATAAAAGAGAGAAGTGAGCAAAGAGACATGGGGACCTCATATCACCAAGAAAGTAGTGCCAGAAGCAGAGCACGTCCTTTGGACCCAGGGTCCCTTTGCTGAGAAGTTCCTTGACCAGGGGAAGATTGATGTCAACGATGTTCCCCCAGAGCTAACACAGACAGAAAGCCTTCCCCTGGAGCTGGCACCATGAATTCAAACTTCTAGCCTCCTAGACTGTGAGAGAATAAATTTCTCTTTGTTAAAGTCATCCACTTGTGGTATTTCTGTTACAGCAGCACTATATGACTAAGACTATGGCTATGATTTAAAAAAAAGAAAAAGAAAATAATAGGTGTTGGCAAGAATGTGGAGAAGCTGGAACACTCAATCCATTGCTGGTAGGAATGCAAAATGGTACAGCCACTATGGAAAACAGTTTGGCAGTTCTTCAAAAAGTTAAACATAGAACTACCATATGACCCAGCAATCCCAAAGCTAGGTATATACCCCCCAAAATTGAAAGCAGGAACACAAACAGAAACCTATACGCCAATGTTCATTTCAGCACTATACACAACAGGCAAAAGGTGGAAACTGAAATGTCCATCATGAGATGAATGGATAAACAAAATGTAGTATATACATACATTGGAATATTATTCAGCCATAAAGAGAAATGAAGTCCTGATACATGTTACAACAAGGACAGGTCTTGAAAACATTATGCTGAGTCAAATAAGTCAAGAGGACAAATACCATATGATCCCACTTATATGAAATAGGCAAATGTATAGAGACCAAAGCTTATTAGTGGTTACCAGGGGTGAGAGGGAAGGGGAAATGGGGAGTTATTGCTTAGGGGGCACTGAGTTTCTGTTAATGGTGGTGGAATAATTTGGAAAAAGATAGTGGCAATGGTTGCATAATATTATGAATGTACTCAATGTCATTCAATTCTATATGTAAAATTTTTGAATTGGCAAATATATATTTTTACCATAATAAAAAATATAAAAAGAGCATAGCATAATAGTCTATATTAGCAACTTAAAAATTAATCATTTTAATTTACCTGTTAAAAGACATTCCATTATTAAAGGGAAACTATATGATCATCTCAATAGATGGAGAAAAAGTATTTGACAAAATTTAATATTCATTCATGATAAAAACCCTTAGTGAACTAGGAATACATGAGAACTTCTTCAACTTGACAATAAAGATCACACATGTGTGTGTGTGTGTGTCTATATATGTATCAATAGATTCAGAAGTTTTGATAAAGGAGTATATCATGTGTATGTACATACACGCACGCACACATACATTTCCTAGCTCTGGCCACTAAATGGGCCTATAAGTGGGCAATGACACACCAATAGAAATGAGCACACTTTGTGCCTAGATCTTGGCTTCTAAATACCATTCTCCACTAAAAAAAGGAACTGGGCTCCTTGGAAAAAAGGCTGATTCCAGGGCTTGGGCAGGAGAAATATAGGAAGAGCCTGGGATACCCTGTCACAGGAAGAGAAAGTCATTCTAAGGAAAGAATAAAAGTCATGAACAAATATTTACATATAATCTGATTTCCTCACAACATTATTTATAACAGTGACCATCTGGAAATAATCTAAATATCCAAAATAGGGTCATGGTTATTAAATAATCAAATATATAAATAATGGAAAATTATTCTGTCTTTGGAGTCCCTGGGTCATGCAAATGGTTAATGTACTTGGTTGCTTACCAAGAGGTTGGAGGTTTGAGTTGCCTCAAAGAAGTACTTCCTGGTGAGCTGCTTCCGAAAAATTAGCCATTGAAAACCCTATGGAGCACAATTCTACTCTGACACACATGGGTCGCCATGAGTCAGAATTAACTGGTACTACTACACTGTCTTTAAAAAATATTTATGCAGAATACATAATAGCCTGGGAAAATGCTCATGAAATAATGTCCAAAAAAAAGTTATAAAATTACTACTACAATTTCTTTTTAAAAATTATAATAAAAAATTACCATATTATCTCTGAAAAATGAAAATTTGGAAGATTACAATTTTCATTTTATACTTTTCTATATTTTTTTACCCACTACCCTTTGTCAGTTTCTTGTACTGTGGCGGCTTGCATGTTGCTGTGATGCCAGAAACTACACCACAGTATTTCAACGACCAGCAGGGTCACCATTGGTGGACAGGTTTCAGTGGAGCTTCCAGAATAAGACAGACTAGGAAGAAAGGCCTGGTGATCTACTTTCAAAACTTAACCTGTAAAAACCTTATGGATTACAACAGAACACTGTCCAACTCTCTTGCTTTGGACACATCATCTGGAGGGATCAATCACTAAAGTAGGACGTGATGTTTGGTTAAGCAGAGGGCAGTGGCATCACTAGGGGAGTGCAAGGGTGTGGACCACACTGAGTCACACTGCCAGAAGGGGTAACACCAAAATAACTGTCTATAAAATTTTTGTGCAGTGTTTCAGCTGAAATTTATTGTTTTTTATAAAAATACCCCCATAGTTAGTTACAACAACAAAAACATTTTTCGTAAGCCCAGCTTACATGCATCAATATACCTACAAGGCTAAAATTCTCTGCTAATTTACTTTTTCAACCTTCTCATGAGCCCCAGTCAGAGCTGTCAGTATTACCCAATTACAACGATGCTTTGAATCACATGGTTTCATCTGCAGGCACAATAAGCATGCACTGTTGTTTTCATTGCTGCCGCTGTTTTTATAGTTGCTGATTTTGTCAAATTTTCTGGTGTTTTAGCTAAATATTGTGGTAATTCGTATTTGTGAACCTGTATCAATAACCCACCACGAGTCTGTCAGTTTGTTGTACTGTGGTGGCTTGAGTGTTGCTGTGATACTGGAAGCTGTCACTGGTATTTCAAATAAAACCAGGGTCACCCATTGTGAATATGTTTCAGTGGAGCTTCCAGACCAAGACAAACTAGGAAGAAGGACCTGGTAGTCTACTTTGGAAGGCTAGTGAAAACCTCATGAATAACAGCAGAACACTGTCTGATATAGTGCTGGAAGATGAGCCCCTCAGGTTGGAAGGCACTCAAAACATGACCGGGAAAGAGCTGCCTCCTTAGAGTCAGTCAACCCTAATGATATGGATGGAGTCAAGCTTTCAGGACCTTCATTTGCTGATGTGGCACAGCTCAAAATGAGAAGAAACAGCTGCAAACAGTATTAATAATTAGAATGTGGAATGTATGAAGGAAATGTATCTGGGAAAATTGGAAGTCTTCAAAAATGAAATGCAATGCATAAAGATAGATATGCTAGGTGTTAGTGAGCAGAAATGGACTGGTATTGGCCATTTTGAATCAGACAATCATATGGGCTACTATGCCGGGAATGACAAATTGAAGAGGAATGGCATTGTACTCGTCATCATCAAAAAGAACATTTCAAGGTCTAGCCTGAAGTACAAGGCTGTCAGTGATAGGATAATATCCATACGCCTACATGGAAAATCAGTTAATATGACTATTATTCAAATTTACACACCAACCACTGAAGCCAAAGATGAGGAAATTGAAAATTTTTACTAACTTTTGCATCTGAAATTGATCAAACATGCAATCAAGATGCATTGATAATTAATGGTGACTGTAATGTAAAAACTGGAAACAAAGAAGGATCTGCAGTTTGAAAATATGGCCTTGGTGATAGAAACAACCCCAGAGATTGTATGATAGAATTTTGCAAAAACCAATAACATTCACTGCAAATATCTTTTTTCAACAACACAGGTGGCTATTATACACCTGTATTTCACTGGATCGAAAACACAGGAATCAAACTGACTACATCTGTGGAAAGAGGCCATGGAAAAGTTCAATAACATCAGCCAGAACTAAGGCCAGGGGCCGACTGCAGAACAGACCATCAATCGCTCATATGCAAGTTCAAGTTGAAGCTGTAGAAAATTAGAACAAGTCCACAAGAACCAAAATACGACCTTGAGGATATCCCACCTGAATCTTCAGATCATCTCAAGAATAGATTTGATGCACTAAACACTAATGAGTGAAGACCAGACAAGTTGTGAGATGACATCAAGGACATCATACATTAAAAAAGCAAGAGGTCACTGAAAAGATAGGAAAGAAAAGACCAAATTCGATGTCAGAAGAGACTCTGAAACTTGCTCTTGAATGTCAAGAAGCTAAAGCAAATGGAAGAAATGATGAAGTAAAAGAGCTGAACAGAAAATTTCAAAGGGCAGCTTGAGAAGAGAAAGTAAAGTATTATAATGAAACGTGCAAAGACCTGGAGTTAAAAAAACCAAACGGAAGAACACACACAAGATTTCTTATGCTGAAAGAACTGAAGAAAAAATTCAAGCCTTGAGTTGCAATTTTGAAGGATTCTACGGGTAAAATATTAATGACGCAGGAAGCATCAAAAGAAGACAGAAGGAATACAGAGTCACTGTACCAAAAAGAACTGGTTGATGTTCAACCATTTCAGGGGTAGCATATGATCAAGAACTGATGGTATTGAAAGAAGATGCTCAAGCTGCACTGAAGGTATTGGGGAAAAACAAGCCTCCAGGAATTGACAGAATACCATTTGAGATGTTTCAACAAATGGATGCAGCGATGGAGGTACTCACTCATGCATGCCAAGCAATTTGGAAGAGATACCTGGCCAACTCACTGGGAGAGATCCATATTTGTGTCCATTCCTAAGAAAGGTGATTCAACAAAATGTGGAAATTATCAAACGATATCATTAATATCACACAGAAGTAAAATTTTGCTGAAAATCATTCAAAAAATGGTTGCAGCAGTACATCGACAGGGAACTGCCAGAAATTCAAGCTGGATTCAGAAGAAGTCATGGAATGAGGACTATCTTTGCTGATATCAGATGGATCTTGGAGGGAAACAGAGAATACCAGAAAGCTGTTTAGCTGTGCTTTATTAACTATGCAAAGGCATTCGACTGTAGATCACAACGAATTATAGATAAGTGTGAAGAATGGGAATTCCAGAACATTTCATTGTGCTCATGCGGAGTCTGTACATAGACCAAGAAAGAGTCATTCAAATAGAACAAGGGGATATTGTGTGGTTTAAAATCAGGAAAGGTATGCGTCAAGGTTGTGTCCTTTCACTAAATTTATTCGATCCATATGCTGAGCAAATAATCCGAGCAGCTGGACTATATATGAAGAAGAACATGGCATCAGGATTGGAGGAAGACTCATTAATAACCTGTGACATGCAGATGACACCTTTCTTGCTGTGAAGAGGACTTGAAGCACTTACTGATGAAGATTACACCTCAACGTAAAGAAAACAAACATAAAGAAAACAAAAATCCTCACAACTGGACCAATAAGCAACATCATGATAAATGGAGGGAATATAGAATTTGTCAAGAATTTCATTTTACTTGAATCCACAATCAATACCCATGGAAACAGCACTCAAGAAATCAAATGACGTATTGCATTGGGCAAATCTGCTGTAAAAGACCTCTTTAAAGTGTTGAAAAGCAAAGATGTTACTTTGACGACTAAGGTGCACCTGACCCAAGCCATGATATTTTCAGTCATCTCATATGCATGTGAAAGCTGGATAATGAATAAGGAAGACCAAAGAAGAATTGATACCTTTGAACTACCGTGTTGGTGAAGAATATTGAACACACCATGGACTGTCAGAAAAAATGAACAAGTCTGTCTTGGAAGAAGTACAGCCAGAATGCTCTTTAGAAGCCAAGATGGCAAGACTTCGTGTCACATACTTTGGACATGTTATCAGGATGGACCAGTCTCTGGAGAATGACATTATGCTTGACAGAGGGTCAGTGAAAAAGAGGAAGATCCTCAATGAGATGGACTGACACAGTGGCTGTGACAATGGGCTCAAACATAGCAACAACTGTGAGGATGGTACAGGAATAGGCAGTGTTTCATTCTGTTGTACACAGGGTTGCTATGAGTCGGAACCGACTCAATGGCAACCGACAACAACATATCAATAACTTCTTGTAGAATGAAGTAGTAATTAAAGGAAAAGAAGGAGTGATATACAGGAATTACAAAAAAAACTACTAAGGTTTCTTTATGTTCTGGTATGGGAGGAGGTCCATGGTGGGGGTGACACCATAAGTAACCTTACGGGGTGATATCAACCCAATGATGCCACTGGTAGAGGGCCAGTGAGGGCAAAGGAGACCCTCGGTGAGATGAATTTGCACAATAGGCAGAATGATGGACTAGAACATGCTGGAAATTGTGAGGATGATGCAAGACCAGGAAATACTCCATTCTGTTTTATATAAGGTCGTCACAAGTGTTGGAATCAACTTGATTACAGTGATCTATCTATCTGTCTATTTATCTTACGTACCTACCTACCTACCTAGCTATCTATCATCTATGTATGTTTTCTACAATGAACATATATATTCATAAAAACTGAAAAATACCATTAAAGATTTACTAAAAACTAAAGCCTTTTGAAAGGTAGTAGTTTACCTGATAGCTTTGCTATATCATTTCTCTCAGTATACTGAAAACAGTATTGCTATAGCTATTGTGTGGCAAAGGTGTATGAAATAATAGGCACACACACAAATACCATCACATGTCATTTTATTGAGGGAATTATGCTACTACATGTTAATTCTATTTACCTGATTACTTTTCATTATGTCAAACAAGACTCCAAAGGCCACAAGCCACGAAGTTACACAATTACTTTCCCATATTTTGTTCAGGAACACAAAAATCAAATACAAAGAATGTTCAAGTCAATATGAAAACTGTCCTTCAGCTTCTTTGGTTGACATTTTTTTGTTTTGTTTTGTTTTTTTTGGTTTCTCCCCAAAAGGCAACCATTAAAGATCAGGAAGTATAGTGGCATGGAAGAAGGACGAAAATGGAACATGTAAAAAGCAAAAACAAAGTTTTGCTACATTTTATCTTCAAAGTTTCAAATCTTTTTTTTTGTTTTTTGCACCAAAAAAGCTATCAATACTTTTCATTCCACTCTTGTCAACTTTAGCCAAAGCCTTCTGAGCTGCAGTCATTTTGCTATTTTTCTGTTAATGGAAATAAGAGAGAAAAATTGTCATGAATCATAACATTCACAAACCATTCGTGTAAATCAAACAAGACTGTGTATGTCTCGAAGTTTAGTAAGGGGAGGTAAACCTTCACTACTAACATGCTTCCTAAGAGAGTGATTATGAAAAAGAAGTTCTGAATTAATTCAGACCTAAGAGACAGAATATGTTAAAAGAGTCAGAAGACCAAACTGCCGCCTCCCAAGGAGTGGGATGTTACAATAGTTTACTTGAGGGGATAGTTCTGGAGGGCACATTAGTGCAATGACACCAACAATGGGACTGACAGACTGCAATTCAATCTGCGTCATCAGAGAGAGGAACTGCACTCTGTGGAAACCAAGGACAACACTATAATGTCCCAAAGATCACCTGTATTACAAGGCATATCGGGAGCAGCAGAAGAGCTGTCCCATCCTTCCAACAAAGAAATACTGTCCAAAAAGCTGACTCCAAATGATCCTGCCTTGTAAATTGCTATCTCTTCCACAACTCGCTCATAATACTGGATGGGAATCAGCAAAGAAAAAAAATCATCTGTCTCCCTGGGGACTGTGGAACAAAATCATTGCCAAAGTATCTTTTAAGTCTATAGTATGTGATCCCCACACTCTTCCTTCTCACATTATATCACTTATAACTTAGTGGGCTCATTTTTTGACTGGATGGTGAACAATGACAGTCCCTTTCAGACAAGCTATCCCATGGTCCAACCTCCTGCCTCACCAGTGCCATTCCCAGTGGATACAAGGGAAGTGGCGCTTAGAAGGGCGGGACAGAAATATCACCCTTAGACAAACACAAGATGCCCCTGCTAACAAAGAGCACTGAGAAAACTAGCTAGTTAGCCAGCTCTCTAGTTGGATTATCACCTGACACCACAGGCCAAAATAAATTACATATAGATTAAAGAATAAAATTAAAACAAACAAACTTTAATGGTGGTTGTTAAATGTTAAAATCTAAGTGGAAGTTACTTCATCTTGGGATGGACAAGACCTTTCTAAGCATAATTTAAAAACAATGGTAAAATCATAAAGAAAAGTGATTTTTATACTTAATTTCAGGAAAGATAAAACTGTTAAAAAGTCAAAAAGGCTAAAAAATATTGGACAATTATTTGTACCTATACGTCATGAAAAGTGTTAATAGCCATAATTTAGAATGAACTCTTACAAATCAACAAGAAAAACATTACCATTCCAATACAAAAACAGGCAAGGGACATGAATCAACAATTTTCAAAAATGCAAATGGGCAACAAACATTTGGAAAAAACTGTTTGGTTGTAAACTAATTAGTAAACTAATTTGACAGGCAAAAATTTTCAAGAATAAAAATCACACTCCATGTTGTCCAGCATGCAAGATGAATACTCACCAGCAATAATTGTTGCGAGTACAAATTTTACTATATTTCTGGAAAGCATTTTGGTTGTATATAGTTCAGTAATTACAAAAGGGCTCAGGTTTTTTGAGCTCTTACTCTTACTTCTAAATTCTGTCTAAAGAGTATAATCAGAGGTGCAGACAGACTAGAAACAAGAAATGTTGATCACTTCCTTACAACAAAAATTAAAAAAATATGAAGTAACCTATGTGGCAAAAAATAGGGGAATGACTAAATAAATTATATTCCATATGATGAAATAAAATAACACACATACTTGAATGCTGTGAAGCAATTAAAATGTTTTCAAACGAAATTTAATGACGTGAATATTTTTATTATACAATGGTAAACGAAAAAGAAAAGAGCTAAAAACCATGTAAATTTTATAATGCCAGTTTTAAAATCCATGTATATGCATATGTATATATGTATGTGTGCATATATACTGTATGTATATTGCATGCATAAAACTCAAGAAGAAATATCATCAGAACATTTGCTGAGGTTATTGCTGAATGGTGGATTAATAATTTTGTCAGCATCATGATTTCTGGGAAGCTTCTGGGCAGTAGGGTTGGCAAACAATTACCTTGTGGCTGCTCCCTCTCTCGCCCCACCCTACCACTCTAAGAATACATAGCAAAGCTCAGGCACACTCATGCTAAGTACATCGCATTTCTTTGATTTGTAAAAAGTCTTACTTGCCTAATATTTTCACTGCTGTGCACAACTCTGAATTAATTATTAAGTCAGGGAAATGCAAGTCGCTCATTCTGCATGGTCAGGATTGCAAGAGCGCCATACAGCGCACCACCGTCCCTTGATGTGCTCAGACAGTGGTACCCAGGTGTACAGAGAGCATGCCATTGCCCTGGACACACGTACCTTTTCAGTCTTCAAATCTTTAGTGTTAAACTTAGTATAATCTTCTTTTGCTTCTACAGGCTCATCAGACAACTTTATTTTCTGCAACGTTAGAGCAGTGAAGTGGTGTCAAACATCACCTTGACACTTACATCAAACCATTTAAAACAAAGAGCAATCATGCGCAATTTGGACCCAGCAGTCACCTCACACAGAGGCCAAATGGAGCAGCAGATGCTTGCAAAGGGCTTGACATTTTATGAGCTCCTTCACATTTTGCCAGATATCTAGGGAGCTAAGGTATACACCACTTCCCAAAAGGAGCCTTGGTGATGTGGGCTATAACTGGGCAGCTACATGACCCAGCCCCTTAGGCCGTCTCTCAACACTAAATGCAGACTGTGTATGCACCAGGTACGGCGGGCATCCAGTGACTGCTGGCTGCCTGGACAGTCTGAATGGTGAAAGCAAGGCGAGGTGGTCACAGGTGAGAGTCCCCTCTAGGAGGCCAACTGCAGCCAGAACCCTGCTCCATTCCCCTCCTGGGCTGCTTTAAAGCCCACGTATGAATACAGAGATGATGTCATTCTATTATTGCCATCTTTGCACAGCTGCGTGTTCTTCCCTGCTTTGCACTCAACTATCTCATTCTATGCACACAAGAGCAGCTCTACAAAGCAAGCAGCCGGCAGGAGACGGAAGGACAGAGAGGTAAATGATTAGCTTAAGGTCACCTTGGAGAAGACTTAGGACAAGATCTTCATTTTCGACAATCGTTCTTTCCAGTAGACCCAATGACAACTAAGTTAAACCTTTACTTAATATTCTCACCTCTCCCGTGAGTGTTTTGTACCAAAGAATGTGAGAATCTTGTCAAGAGCTAGAGAGGCCTTAACGTTCATAATGTGTCAAATTGTGACACACTGATGAAAAGGTACCATAGCTGGGCAGATAAGTCTGGATGTTTAAGATGGAGAACTGAATGCCTGGTGCTCACAACTTGGATTTTGACAAATCTTCAAATTCTTTGCGGAAAAACCAGGCTGACAAGACCCAACAGAGATCTACCCTAGGAAATGCAGCTTTGCTCCTAGCCTCATGCTTCATTCCCAAGCTCTTGATGAACAAAGAACTGGTAGGGCTAACGATAAAAGATGCACAACAGGCATTAGCACAGGGGGAAAACATGTCTTAAGATTCTTCACTGCAGAGGTGGGGCCAAGATGGCAGAGTAGTCAGACACTTCCTGTGGTCCCTCTTACAACAAAACCCAAAACAACAAGTGAATAAATTATATATGACAATCTAGGATTCCTGAATATCAAAAGCAAAGATGAGGAATTGGATTGAGTGGCAGGGGGAGGGAGAGATGGTTCGGAAGCAGTGAGGAGTTGCCAGACCTGATCTGGTGGAAGCCTGGAAACTTTAGGCCAGACAGGCTGGCTTGTGTGGAGAGGCAAGCAGTGGGGCTTGGGAGGCATTTTCCACACTGGGAGAGATCAAACTGCAGACAGTCTACCTGAGCCTCCAGAACCAGTGAAAAGCGGCACTCAATAGGCAAAAGATAAGTACATGAGTCTGACCTACCGCGTAGATCAAAAAACACCCACTTTGGGAAAAACCTCTCTGCTGTTTACCTGCCTCCTCCCTGCCCTGCACGGGGTCCCCAGCCAGCTTCAGTGATTGCCGAGTCCCCAGGGCTGGATGTAGGACCCGTCACACGTCCTGAGCCATTCTCTTGGCCTTGGAAAGGGAACAAATTAACAAACAGGAAAAAATAATCTGCCAGCTACCCTAAGCCGGGAACTCAGGGTAGGCACAGCTCCTTTGCCTAGGCACAGGCATAAGGGGTCCATGGACTTTGAATGCCTTTCACCTCTGCATAGACCTCTGTGGGCCCACTGCAACAGCGAAGGTCCTCATTACCACAGTACAACAGGGTATATAACTAAAGCCTAACTTCAACTGTATCAGCTGTATGGTGAAGTGGCAGGTTCATGACATTTGACACTGCTCTGACCATTAAGCAGGGTCCTCGCCTACCCAAATCAGGGGCCTGAGGACTGGTGGCTCCACCCACACCACCTAGCCAGATGTGACAGTGGTCCAAAAATAAGCAGTGCCTCTCAGTCCTTACAGCCAATAGCACTGGGTGCTCATAGTCCAGATGCAAAACCAACCCAACTATGCACTCCAGGGGACAGGGACACATTTTCCTCCCAGACACTCAGGGACAGCCCTCAGCCCCCTGCCTTGCTCAGAGCGTGACCACCTACTACAGCCAGATACCTGTGCCTACACCAATCATGTAGGTGATACCCTGCACCAACACTTGGTGACTGACTAGCTGGACATCTAAGCTGAATCCATACAAGAAAAGTAAACAGAATCCTGAGCTCACATACTTAGTAACAGATCTAACCACCTGGTGACAGGACGTTAGAGCTTCAAAGGTGCCAATAATCAAACTAGTTCACAGGAGTAGCCTATTTGGGCATATCAAAACAAAACAAAACAAGAAGCTAGGACACAGTAAGCAAATATAAAATAAATAAATATAATAACTTATTGATGGCTTGGAGACAACAGTCAATATCAAATCACATAAAGAAGCATACCATGATGGTGCCAGCAAGCTCCCCAAAGGAATCAAGAAATTTTCCAGAGGAAGAGAACATCTTGGAATTACCAGAGGTAGAATACAAAAGATTAATATACAGATCTCTTCAAGAGATCAGGAAGGAGATCAGTCAAAATCCAGAACAAGTGGAGGAACACACAGACAAAGCAACAGAGGCACTTAAGAAGATTAGAGAAGAGCATAATGACAAATTTAACAGGCTGCAAGAATCCACAGAGAGACATCAAACAGAAATCCAGAGGATTAACAATAAAATTTCAGAATTAGACAACTCAATAGACACTCATAGGAGCAGAATTGAGGGAACAGAAGTTAGAATTAGTGAGACTGAAGATAAAGCACTTGACACCAACTTATTTGAGGAAAAATCAGATAAAAGAATTAAAAAAAATGAACAAACTCTAAGAATTATGGGGGACTCTATCAAGAGGAATAACCTACAAGTGATTGGAGTACGAGAACAGAGGGTGGATAACAGAAAACACAGGGAGAATTGTTGTAGATTTGTTAGCAGAAAACTTCCCTGATATCGCAAAAAATCAGAAGATATCCATCCAAGATGTTCATCGAACCCCTCATAAGGTAGATACCCAAAAGAAAGTCACCAAGACATACTATAATCAAACTTGCCAAAACCAAAGATGAAGAGAGAATTTTAAGAGCAGCTAGGCATAAAAAAAAGCCATCTACAAAGGACAGTCAGTAAGACTAAGCTTGACTACTCAGCAGAAACCATGCAGGCAAGACGGTAGTGGAATGATATATATAAAGACTTGAAGGAAAAAAATTGCCGGCCAAGAATTATATATCCAGCAAAACTGTCTCTCAAGACTTCTGGCAATATGGTGCTCTAGGCAGAAGCACCACACCGTCCCTCCACAGCAAAGATCAGAAAAACTAAGTCAAACAGAGAAAGCAGCAATCCTGGAACCCTAAACATCAAATGAAGAGATAAAGAACTCAGCCAAGCACCAAATGGAATGAGAAACTGACAGAGAACAGAGAGCAAGGAGACATACATGCAGAGGTCCCCTATCAGCTAATGCAGCACAGATCCGCCATCTTGGACTCCTATCAGAGACCAGCAAATAGGGGGTACGAGAAAGCAGCTTCATGGAGCTTCCAGCAGGAGACAGAAAAACCGGTAACTGGTGACATACGCTTTCCCACCCCCCACTCTTCCTCACCCCCACTCAGCCAACTCTGCTTCCCACGGCCAGTCTCTTGGCCGGGAAGCACCGGCTGCTTGGATTCCACCCACCCACACTGGACGACTCCCTGAGAGCAATTTGTGGGCTGCTGGTGTTGCTTTTTTCCACTTCTTTTGATTTCTTCCTTACCTCTCACTACCTCCCCCTCCTTTTGCTCAAACACCCGGCTCCATGTGCCATCTTTGGTTCTTCCTGAGGGGCTGTGGAGCTCCGCTCGAGTGTGGAACTGCTTCCCAGTCCATGCTGCCATGTTGGTGGGATCCCAGGGCTTTTTTTTGTTTGTTTGTTTTGAATTGTTTGTTTGTTTTCTTTTTCTTTTCTTGAGTTGGCAGCCCGTTCTGACCAGGCAGTGCTGTGCGGCTTGGGACCTACCCCTTTAGCTTGCACAGATGCACAGAGGGATCCCTGAGAGCATTTCTTTTTTAAGTGGGCTTTTTTTTTCTTGTTTTTTGGAGGGGTTTCTTGCTCTTTTTTTTTTTTTTTAATTTGTTTTGTTTTCTTTTCCCTCTTTTTCCATTTTTGTCTTTCTTCATTACTCAGTTCCTCATCTCTCTATACCTTCCTTATCTTCCTGTACCCTGAATACCTAGTACTGAGTGACACCTCTACGTCTTCTAGCCGGGCTGTACTTCAACACCTGGGAACAACTTCCCCAGACATCATAGCTGCACCGGTGGGATCTCTGGGAGCTTTTTTTTATTTTTTCTTTCTAATTCTTATTTATTCATTCTTTTCTTTTTTTCCTTCTTCCTCTTTTTATTTTTCTCCATTTCATAGTCTCTCATCTCTCCACTCCAATGGCAAGCTCCCCTAGCACTCTTTTTTGTTTGTTTGCATGTTTTTGGCTCTTGTTCTTCTCTCCTCTCTCCCATACCCATCTTAGCTCCACACATCACAATTTACCCCCTCCATCATGCCTACCTGCACCGTGCGCTGAACATCACACCACCAAGCAGCACAGGCATTGCCTACCGGAACCAACCCTGCACTGATTACCGACCCGCCCTGGTGGCTGTAGTAAGTGCCACAAACAACCCATCCCAGCAACTCCTCTTCAGCTAGACCTTCCCTGCTGTACCATAGCTGAATGACTGACCCTGCTAACTGGAGAAGGAGGCAAAAAGTATTGTGCCCAGAGACAGGCAAACAAGAAAGAACACACAGCCCACCTGCTCAGACATAACCAAAAAAAAAAAACGATGAAACAAACAAATCTACAATCAATAAACAAGAAAAATAACTATTGAATGCCCCAAAGACAGCAGACAATACCAAAACATTTACAAAAACAGGACAGGATGGTTCCAGCAGGTGTCCAAAATAAAATACCAGTTGACTTTCCAGTAGAAGAAAAGGCACTAGAACTACCTGATAGGGAATTCAAACCTCTAATACTCAGAATTATCCAAGAGTTGAAGCAGAAAGCAGACAAAAATGAGGAAAAAATAGAGAAATTCATGGAAAAGGCAGGCAAATTCATGGGAAATACAGACAAAAAAATGGAAGAATTCAGAAAAATAATGCAGAAACAAAATGCGAAAATAAATTCACAACTAGAAATTATACAAAAACAATAATTAGAAATCCAAAAGATAAACAACAAGATTTCAGAGATGGACAGTGTCATAGAAGGGCTGAGGAGCAGATTTGAGGTGTTGGAAGACAGGATCAGCAGAATTGAAGACAAACACTTGGATACAACTCTGTTAGAGGAAAACTCAGAAAAAAGAACAAAGAAAAATGAAGAGACCTTGAGAATTATGTGGGATACAATCAAAAGCAAAAATTTTCAAGTGATCGGAGTTCCAGAACAGAGGGAGAAAACAGAAAACACAGAGAGGATCATTGAAGAACTGCTGACAGAAAACTTCCCCAATATCATGAAAGATGAAAAGCTGGCCATCCAAGAA
>NW_004443980.1:1950378-2003545 GCF_000243295.1 Trichechus manatus latirostris
AGGTCATGGGGTTGTTAACCAATGTCATAAAACAATATGTGTACTGACTGTTTAATGAGAAACTATTTGTTCTGTAAACCTTCACCTAAAGGACAATCAATCAACCAACCAACCAACCAATCAATCAATAAAAACTGTCTCTCAAATACGGTGGCAAAATTAGGGCATTTCCAGATAAAGAGAAGTTTAGGGAATTTGCAAAAACCATACCGAAATTACAAGAAATAGTAAAGGGAGTCCTCTAGTTAGAAAATCAATAATATCAGATAACAACCCAAGACTAGAACACAGGACAGAGCAACAAGATATCAAACCAGATAGGGAAGTCACAAAAATAAATCAAAGTTAAAACATTGAAAACAGACAAACAGAGACTTCAATATATAAAAGATAACAACATTACAAGAAAAAAGAGGGATGAAAAAATGTAGTTATAGATCTTTCATATGGAGAGGAAGTCAATGCAATATTAAGAAATAAAAGACTAGTTTAAACTTAGAAAAATACGGGTAAATATTAAGGTAACCAGAAAGGAAACTAATGATAATACACATCAATATAAAACACAAGAAAAACATAAAGACTCAGCAAATACAAAATCAACAACAATGAAAAAGATAAAAATAAAATACATTAAAAAAATGACTCTGCACAGAAAATTAAGTGGAACAAAGAAACTGTCAACAACACACAAAAAAAGACATCAAAATGACAGCACTAAAACACATACCTATCAATAAACATGCTGAATGTAAACTGACTAAATGTGCCAATAAAGAGACAGAGAGTGGCAGACTGGATTAAAAAACATGATCTGTCTATATGCTGCCTACAAGAGACACACCTTAGACTTAAAGACACAAACAAACTAAAACTCAAAGGATGGAAAAAAATACAGCAAGCAAACAACACTCAGAAAAGAGCAGGAGTGGCAATATTCATGTCTGATAAAATAGACTTTAAAGTAAAATCCACCACAAGGATAAGGAAGGACACTATATAATGATTAAAGGGTCAATACACCCAGTGGACATAACCATAATAAATATTTATGCACCCAACAACAGGGCTCTAAAATACATAAAACAAACTCTAACAGCACTAAAAAGAGAGATAGATGGCTCCGTAATAATAGTAGGAGACTTTCATATACCACTTTCGGTGAAGGACAGAACATTCAGAAAGAAGCTCAATAAAGACACAGAAGATCTAAATGCCACAATCAACCAACTTGATCTCATAGACATACAGCAAACACTCCACCCAACAGCAGCCAAGTATATTTTCTTTTCCAATGCACATGGAACATTCTTCAGAATAGACCACATATTAGGCCATAAAGCAAGCCTTAACAGAATCTAAAGCATCAAATATTACAAAGTATCTTTTCTAACCACAAAACAATAGACGTAGAAATTAATAACAGAAAAAGCAAGGAAAAAAAATCAAACACCTGGAAATTGAACAACACCCTGCTGAAAAACTACTGGATTATAGAAGAAATTAAGGATAGAATAAAGAAATTTACAGAATCAACTGAGAATGAAAACACATCCTACCAGAACCTTTGGGCAGCAACAGTAGTGCTCAGACATCAGTTTATAGCAATAAATGCACACATCTAAAAAGAAAGGGCTAAAATAAAAACATTAACTCTATAATTCAAACAAGTAAAAAAAGAGCAGCAAAAGAGGCCATCAGGCTCCAGAAGAAAGGAAATAATAAGAACTAGAGTAGAATTAAATGAAATAGAGAATAGAAAAACAATTGAAGGAGTTAATAAGACCAAAAGCTAGTTCTTTGAAAAGATCTACAAAATTGATAAACTACTGGCCAAGTTCACAAAAGAAAGACAGGAGAGGAAGCAAATAACCTGAATAAGAAATGAGATGGGCGATATCACAACAGACCCAACTGAAATTAAAAGAATCATAGCAGAATACTATGAAAAGTTGTACTCTAGCAAATTTGAAAACCTAGAGGAAATGGACAAATTTCTAGAAACTCACTACCTACCTAAACTAACACAAACAGAGGTAGAACAACTAAATAAACCTATAACAAAAGAAGAGATTGAAAAAGTAATCAAAAAACTCCCAACAAGAACAAACCCCAGCCCTGATGGTTTCACTGGAGAATTCTACCTAACTTTCAGAGAGGAGTTAACACCATTACTACTAAAGGTATTTCAGACCATAGAAAAGGATGGAATACTCCCAAACTCATTCTAGGAAGCCAGCATAACCCTGATACCAAAACCAGGGAAATACATCACAAAAAAAGAAAATTACCGACAAAAAATATCCCTTATGAACATAAACACAAAAATCCTCAACAAAATTCTAGCCAATAGATTTCAACAATGTATCAAAAAAATAATTCACCATGATCAAATGGGATTTATACCAGGTATGCAGGGATGGCTCAACATTACAATGTAATCTATCACATGAATAAAATAAAAGAACCACATGATCTTATCAATTGATGCAGAAAAGGCAATTGACAAAGTCCAACAACCATTCATGACAAAAACTCTCAGCAAAATAGGAATAGAAGGGAAATTCCTCAACATAATCAAGGGCATTTATACAAAGTCAACAGCCAACATCATCCTAAATGGAGAGACTTTGAAAACATTCCCCTTGAGAATGGAAAGCAGACAAGGATGCCTTCTATCACCACTCTTATTCAACATTGTGCTAGAGGTCCAAGCCAGGGCAATTAGGCTAGAAAAAGAAATAAAGGGCATCCAAATTGTAAGGATGAAGTAAAAGTATTTCTATCTGCAGATCTTATACACAGAAAACCCCCAACGAATCCACAAGGAAACTACTGGAACTTATAGAAGATTTCAGCAAAGTATCAGGATATAAGATCAACATACAAAAATCAGTTGGATTCCTCTACACCAAACAAAGAGAACTTCAAAGAGGAAATCACCAAATCAATACCATTTATAATAGACCCCAAGAAGATAAAATACTTAGGAATAAATCTAACCAGAGATGTAAAAGACCTATACAATGAAAACTACAAGACACTACTGCAAGAAACCAAAAGAGACCTGCATAAGTGGAAAAACATACCTTGCCCCTGAACAGGAAGACTCAATATTGTGAAAATATCAATTCTACCTAAAGTGATCTACAGATACAATGCAATCCCAATCCAAATTCCAATGGCAATTTTTAATGAGACGGAGAAACAAATCACCAACTTCATATGGTAAGGGAAGAAGCCCCAAATAAGTAAGAAGAAGAAGAACAAAGTGGGAGGCCTCACACTACCTGATCTTAGAACTTATTATACCGCCATGGTAGTCAAAACAGCCAGGTACAACAACAGATACACAGATCAACAGAACAGAATTGAGAATTCAGACGTAAATTCATCCAGCTATGAGCAGCTGATATTTGACAAAGGCCTCAAGTTCGTTAATTGGGGAAAAACACAGTCTCTTTAACAAATGGTGCTGGCATAACTGGATATCCACCTGCAGAAAAATGAAACAAGACCCATACCTCACACCATGCACAAAAACTAACTCAAAATGGATCAAAGACCTAAATATAAAATCAAAAACAATAAAGATCATGGAAGAAAAAATAGGGATAACGCTAGGAGCCCTAATACATGCCATAAACAGAATACAAACTGTGAGTTACAATGCACAAATACCAGAAGAGAAACTAGATAACTGGGAGCTCCTAAAAATCAAAACACTTATGCTTATCAAAAGACTTCACCAAAAGAGTAAAAAGACAGCCCACATACTGGGAAAAAATATTTGGCTAAGACAAATCCGATCAGCATCTAAACTCTAAAATGTACAAGATACTGCAAAACCTCAACAACAAAAAGACAAATAATCCAATTAAAAAATAAGCAAAGGATATGAACAGGTACTTCATCAAAGGAGACATTCGGGTGGCTAACAGACACGTGAAGAAATGCTCACGATCATTAGCCATTAGAGAAAAGCAAATCAAAACTAAAATGAGATACCATCTCACCCCAACAAGGCTAGCATTAATCCAAAAAACACAAAATAATAAATGTTGGAGAGGTTGTGAAAGACTGGAACACTTATACACTGTTGGTGGGAATGTAAAATGGTAAAACTACTTTGGAAATAGATTTGGTGCTTCCTTAAAAAGCTAGAAACAGAAGTACCATATGATCCAGCAATCCCACTCCTTGGAATATATCCTAGAGAAATAAGAGCCGTCACACAAATAGATACATGCACACCCATGTTCACTGCAGCACTGTTCACAATAGCAAAAAGATGGAAACAACCTAGGTGCCCATCAATGGACGAATGGATAAACAAATTATGCCTTATTCACATAATGGAATACTATGCAATGATACACAACAATGATGAATCTGTGAAACATCTTATCACATGGAGGAATCTGGAAGACATTATGCTGAGTGAATTTAGTCAGTCACAAAAGGACAAATATTGTATAAGACCGCTATTATAAGAACTCAAGAAACGGTTTAAACACAGAAGAAATCATTCTTTGATGGTTACGAGGGTGAGGAGGGAGGGAGAGGGGTATTCACTAACTAGATAGCAGACAAGAATTATCTTAGGTGAAAGGAAGAACAACACACAGTACAAGGGAAGTCTGCACAATTGGACTAAACCAAAGCTAAGAAGTCTCCTGAATACAGCCAAACACTTTGAGGGACAGAGTAGCAGGGGTGGGGGTCTGGGGACCATGGTTTCAGGCGACATCTAGGTCACTTGGCATAACAAAGTTTATTAAGAAAATGTTCTGCATCCTACTTTGGTGAGTGGCGCTGGGGTCTTAAAAGCTAGCCAGCAGCCATCTGAGATGCATCAATTGGTCCCAACCCACCTGAAGCAAAGGAGAATGAAGAACACCAAAGACACAAGAAAAGTATTAGCCCAAGAGACAGAAAGGGCCACATAAACCAGAGACTTCATCAGCTCGAGACCAGAAGAACTAGATGGTGCCTGGCTATCACCAGTGACCACCCTGACAGGGAACACAACAGAGACTCCCTGATGGAGCAGGAGAAAAGTAGGGTGCAGAACTCAAATTCTAATAAAAAGACCAGACTTAATGGTTTGACTGAGACTGGAAGGACCCCGGAAGACATGGCCCCGGACTCTCTGTTAGTACAAAACTAAAACCATTCCTGAGGACAACTCTAGACAAAGATTAGACTGGACTATGGGACATAAAATGATACTTGTAAAGAGTATGCTTCTTAGCTCAAGTAGATACATGAGACTAAATGGGCAGCTCCTGTCCAGAAGTGAGATGGGAAGGCAGAGAGGATCAGGAGCTGGTTGAATGGACATGGGAAATCTGGAGCGGAAAGGAGGATTGTGCTGTCACAGTATAGGGAGAGCAACTAGGGTCACATAACAACGCGTGTGTAAATTTTTGTATGAGAAACTAGCTTGAATTGTAAATATTAATATTTACAATTAATTAAAAAAAAAAGAGTCTTCACTGTAAGTAACACAGGGGCATCCTGGGAATCCATCACATACTGTGGGAAACCTTCTCTTGGCCAGACAGCAACTTCTAGCAAATAAAGTGTTAAAAAATTAGTATATATCAAGTATGAGTTATCTACTTGCCCAAAGTGAAAGCATATACACAACTTTCTAAGGAATATGTGTTTCTATGTAAATTAAGACAGCAAAGGGTATACAGGTGATGTGTATTTTTACTAGAAAGTTATCTTCAACCAGGAGAGTAGAGCTCACAGCTAATAATGCTGACGGCTATAATATATTCAGAACACAAAAAGTTCCTTCCCAGTGGAAAATGTTTCTAATATAGATGTCACTGTAACAACTTGAACACTATTCACTTTTCACTGATACATCAAATAAAAAATCTTCACGGTGAGAGCTTAAGATGAAAGACACTTCCTTATAAATATAAAATATTTCATAGCATGACTAATTGGTTCAGATGTTTCCATGGCTCACCCCCAAACAAGATACCAGTTTAAGGGCTTATGAAAATGATTGTGGTAGCTTCTACACATAACCAATTCTTATGTTCTTTCCAGTATGCTGTTGAATTACTGAAGAGAACATCACTGCTATATTTAATTAAACTTTTCTTATTTAAAAGATCGAATGTCCATGGACTTGGGGGAATGTTTCGGTAGAGACGGAAATGTAGCTCAGAAAGCAAGTATCAAATGGTCTGAAAAGAGAAGCGCAAACAGCAGAGTAGCACATAGATTAATGCCGGGATTGGTTTTACCATTCTTATAAATTATTAGTAAGAAGTAATTCAGGAGCCTCTCCAAACCCATTGACTGCATTAAGTTCTTCTTGTTAGTGAAAGCAGTGACAAATTCAAAAGACTGAAGGGACAAGAGGTTGAAAATTGAGCTTCAACATAGGCAAACATGATAGTAAGGGAAAAATAATGCAAAACATATTAAGGATGACAGGCTCCAAGCTATCATTAACAGCAACAAAAACCTAAGAGCTATTGGAATGCATTTTCTGAAAATAATCCAACTATATTACCATAAAAATCAACCAAATCCTGGACACAGAAAGGAAAACTAGCAGAAGACATTACCCTACATTTGTTTAAACTATGGTACATAATCCAGTACAGTCTGTAATGTTACACCGTAACCGGAAGAAGAGATGATAGAGAAGACCTCAAAAAGCAACTAAAAGAATCCAGGAGATGAGGCTGAGGTTTAGGAGGAACAAGATACCACAGTCTAAATCAGAGGTTGGCAAGCTATGGCCCACAGGCCAAATCCAGCTGGCTGCCTGTTGTTGTAAATAAAGTTTTATTGGAACACAGCCATGGCATTCATTCGCACATTGTCTATGGCTGTTTTCACACTACAACAGCAGAGCTGAGTAGCTGTGACAGAAACCATCTGTCCCAGGAAGCCTAAAATATTTACTATCTGGCATTTATAGAATATGTTTGCTGACCCCTGATCTAAATCATAAACGATAAAATTACAAACTACTTAAAGTTTTGGAAACTAAAATGAGAAGACAAAATACTGAGACAGAAAAGAATAAACTTATAAAACTCATTACCCCAGAGGGTATCACTGGCTGAAGCCTGCAAAAATAGGTTTAGATTAATTCAGGAATGAGCTCTAAATTACTAAGGAAAAGACATTTGGAAGGAAGGAATATGCTTAACTTTTGGAAACGGAAAAGTAAGAAAGAAAGAAACACTTTCAGAGTGCCTACTCTCTCAACTACCGCAAGATAATTATGTTTCTGTGTATCTCCTACTAGGTCTCTGGGGGCACAAATGGTTTGCACTCAGCTAGAGGAGCCCTGGTGGTGCAGCAGTTAAAACACTCGGCTGCTAACCAAAAGGTCGGCAGTTCCAATCCACCAGCCAATCTGCAGGAGAAAGATATGGCAGTCTGCTTCCATAAAGATTTACAGCCTTGGAAACCCTATGGGGCGGCTGGAATCCATGAGTCGCTCCTTGGAAACCGTATGGGGTAGTATTACCCTGCCCTATAGGGTCACTATGAGTCAGAATTGACTCGAAGGCAACAGGCTTGGTTTTTTTTTTTTAGTGCTACTGTTAAGTGCTCGGCTGCTAACCAAAATATCTGCCGTGCAAAGCCACCAGCCAATCCCAGGAAGAAAGATGTGTCTGTTTCTGTAGAGATTTACAGCCTTGGAAACCTTATGGGGCAGTTCTGTCCTATAGGGTTGCTATGAGTCAGAATCGACTCGACAGCAATGGATTTGTGCTACCATGAGGAGGCTTGATGGTTCAGTGGTTAAGTGCTCGGATGCTAACCGATAGGTCAGCAGTTTGACCCACCAGCTACTCCACAGGAGAAAAATGTGGCAGTCTGTATCCAGAGGGTTTGGCCTGGTTTCCAGTGCTACAACTGGAGATTTAACTACTAGGCTGCAGGCTGGTGGGTCTGACCCAGAGTGGATTTTCTTATACAGTGAAATCTGTGAAAGCCGGAACTTGACGGGACTGCCTTGTTTTTTCTGGCTCTCGAAAATTTTCCGCTTTTGACAGAGTGCAGTCACCACTTTTCTATCACTCTCTATTTAGTGGAAAAGATTTGAGTTTTCCTTCTCTGATAGGCTTCCAGCTTACACAGGTTCTGTCTTTACTGTCTTTTACTGTGTGTCAAAGCTTGTGTTGCCAGGTTTTACTGTGTCTTACGCCAGCTCATTTCTTCCTGGTGCTATTTTTCAAGAATATAAACATTGGGCCTCCTTTGACAACCTGCTGAAAATGGTTCAAAACTAATAATGAAGATTTAAAAACTTACTAGTCCTTTTCCGAAAGTCAAAGTAATCAGTGTTTTTGGAGGCCCCATCACCTCTAAACAGAACATGACACAGAAGAAGTCCTGGCCATGTTGGCCACTGGGACGCACGAGGGATGAATGCAGGGGGCAGAGGAGGAGGCTGAACATCTGTGACATGTCCTTTTACCTTCGCAGGGCCACCATGATTTCACTGGCTATAGTAAGCGCAAGGAGAACGCCCTTGCTGACAAGCTGAGGGAGTACTTACTTCCCTGTCTCTAAGCAGCGCGGACTCATCCGAGCTCTGGCCTCGGCTGAGTGGTACTCCACTTTGAGATCAGGTGTGGCTCATGACTGGCTTCTCTATTCTCTGGAGTCCCTAGGTAGTGTAAATGGTTAAAGGGCTCGGCTGCCAAATGAAAGGTTGGAAGTTTGAGTCCACCCAGAGGCACCCAGGAAGAAAGGCCTGGCAATCTACTTCCACTGAAAACCCTATGGAGCACAGTTCCACCCTGACACACCTAGGGTTGCTCCATGCATTGGAGTCCACTCAAAGGCAACCATCTGTTTGTTTGTTGTTGCCGTTGTTTCTCTATTTTCCAGATGGGGGAGACAAACGTGAGCGGCAGCCCACAGTGCAGAGAAGCTGTGGGTGGCAGTGCGTGACTGTCTGGAAGAAGAAAAGTTTTTCTACCAGCAGATAAAGATTATATACAAATTTCCTTGATCATTTCAAATATAGGGGAAAAAAAAAAAAGGTAGCCATCCTTGCTCAAAGGATTCTTTATGTTGCAAAAAAATGATGTTTCGTGCCAGTAACAATTAGATTTGGGAAAACGAGTTTTAGCAATAAGGAGGGTATACGTGGTGATTCACAGCTTATTAGAGAAGATCTAATTTTAGTTACACATCTATAATATTTTTACACAGATATCTACTAAAGCTTACTCTCACGTTAGTTTTTCATGGTACTCTATTTACCGTTCAGGTAAAATCTACAAAAATACAGAATATTGAAGGAAAGCCCAGTACAATGCTTATTCCACATAATGTCACTCCGACAAGGTGAATTTAGTATGCTTAAGCTAGAACAAGCTTAGTCTCATGTGGAAAAAAGTGTAATATTTTTCCAAGTCCCCCAAAGATATCTTAGTCACAGCTTCTTACCTTTGATGGAGGGTTTGGCAATGAAGCTGAAGGTTCTGGAAGCCTAAGGAAGTAAAGAAAATAAAAATCATAGTCCGGGTTTTTCACAGACAAGCAAACAGAAAGGCTGGGACAATTTCAGACTTAGTAAGCCTCACTTTCACAGTCCAGCTTTACTTCCATATATCTTACTGTACAACTGCTGCAGTGTGAAGAACGAGGTTCTTCACATGACTAAATCTTCATTTTGTTACTTAATTCCTTATATTGGAATTGTCTGAATTAACAAAACAAATTAGAACCCATTTGTTGAAATGCAGTTGCTTTTTTATAGCCCCCAGAAATTTGTATTTTGGCATTGGATTATTTTTCTTCACAAATGACAACGCTAGCATGTATTCAAAAATGAAATGAAAATTATTTTAACTGTCGATAAAAAGCCACACAAACTTTACTTTTTTTTTCCATTAAAGAGAAGTTTATCTTTTCCCCCAAATTCTTAACCAAAACTTAAAAATTCCAGTGAAAAGAAAAAAAATCTAAAAAAAAAAAAAAAACGAATTACAAAGACATAATGTCTTTAATAAGACAAGCAGCTAAGAAGTCCAAAGAAATATTAAACAGAGGATATGTGTATGCAGGTTTTCAACACACTTTAACTATTACAGAAACCAGTTTCTACAAATTTATTTTTAAAGTAGGTCTTATGGAATTTGCTAAAAACGACAGCTACATCTATTAAAAACTCTTTTTATCTTGATGCCTCAGAGGGGAAAAAAGATTTGTTAAGGATCAGGAAAAGCTATCAAATCATTACACACATAAAATCTTAACAACAGTTGCTAAAATCTAGGAAATGAACACATGTTTTCAACCTAAGGTAAAGATCCTTATAATGGAGGGAACACAAACCCCATCATGCTGAAAGCCCTTCTTAAGCCCCCCAAGGATGTAGATTGTGTTATATCTTCGGGTTCCAGGGACACGGCACAATAACGGTACTTAGTGAATATCTAATGATGATGGTGAAAATGGTGCAAAATCTTAAAATCTAGTTTTCAAAAATATTCTACATGCCATCTACTCTTTCCTTCTCACTTTGTGTTCAACACAATAACAGAGAACCAAATTAGCTAAGTCTAACTGAGGATAAAATTTTCCCTCAGATTATCCTGTAAAATTATTACTAGTTGCCATGGAGATGACACCAACTCATGGCGACCCCATGTGTGTCACAGTAGAACTGTGCTCTATAGGGTTTTCAGTGGCTGATTTTTCAGACAGATCATCAAGGCTTTTCTTCCCAGGTGCCTCTGGGTGGACTTGAATATTCAACCTTCCAGTTAGCAGCTAAGGAAGTTAACTTTTTGCACCACCCAGGGACTCTCTAAAATTATATCAATCCATAATTCCAATCCTAACTATTCCCTAGTTCCTGCAATCAGTATCCACCCATCAATTTGTTACAATCAAGCGCTACCCATTAAAAATCACCTTCAACGCATACAGTATATGGCATAACTAGAGAATAATCTCTAATCGGAAACAATGATATGAAAAGCCATAAAAAAACCCCTATTGCTGTGAAAGCCAAGAGCACAAAGGTTCCTGTTCATTGTGACTGCACATGAACTCTACTTACTTTAAGTGTTTAGATAAGTCATCACTTAATTCTTTAGGAATGTAATCAGATATCAGACCATGAGCATAACGAATATAATCCTCTGAAAGAAAGCAGAAAGGAGAAAGAAATAAAAAAATTAGTAATAATTACGGTGGTTTTACATTCAAATTGACCTGAGTTCAAATTCTGGCTCCATCTGGCCTTGGGGAACTCACTTAACCTCTTAGCCTCAGTTTCTCCATTTGTAAAATGGGTCTACCAATAGCCATCTGTCTGAGTTGCAGGGAGATGACAGAAGTGCAACCAGGGCTTTCAACTGGTTTGTTCCAGCTTGAACCTCTGCTGAGAATTTGCATTTCTAACAAGCTCCCAGGCAGCAATGGTAATACTACTGGTTAGGGACTAATTCTTTTTTTTTTTTTTAATTGTGCTTTAGGTGAAAGTTTACAGAGCAAATTAGTTTCTCATTCAAAAATTTATACACAAATTGTTTTGTGACATTGGTTGCAATCCCTGCATTGTGTCAGCACTCTCCCCCTTTCCATCCTGTGTTCCCCATTACCATTCCTCCAGTTCCTGTCCTTTCCTGCCTTCTCCTCTTTGCTTTAAGGCAGGTGTTGCCCATTTGGTTTCGTATACTTGATTGAACTAAGCAGCACGTTCCCCACATGTGTTATTGTTTGTTTTATAGGCCTGTCTATCTTCAGGAGTGGCTTCAGTTCTGTATTAGAAGGGTGTCTGGGGGCCCTAGTGTCGGGGGTTCCAATAGTCTCTGTCACACCAGTAAGTCTGGTCTTTTTTATATTTTTCTCCTGCTGTGTCCAAGACCCTCTACTGTGTTCCCTCTCAGAGTGGTCATTGAGGGTAGCCAGGCACCATCTAGTTCTTCTGGGCTCAGGCTGGTGGATGTTGTGGCTCACTCATGTAGTCCATTAGTCCTCTGGACTAATATTTTCCTTGTGTCTTTGGTTTTCTTCATTCTCCTTTGCTCTGGACAGGATGGGATGAAAGGGTGTATCTTAAATGGCCGCTCACAAGCTGTAAAGACCCCAGATGCTACTCACCAAAATAGGATATAAAACATTTTCTTTATGAACTGTTATGCCAATTGACCTAGATGGTCCCCGAGACCATGGTCCCTTGCCCTCAGCCCCAGTAACTTGGTCCCTCAAGGTGTCTAGGAAGCTTCTAAGACTGTGCCCCTTTGTGTTCTATTATATATGTGAATATACATGCTGTACATACAAACATGTAAGTAAAAATATCCAGTCTAACCTATATATGTACGTGCGTATACTCCTATATGCCCCTCTTCAGCATATGTATCTGTAAATTATTTGTTTTTATTGTTGTTGTAGAGTTGTACAGGCTATAGTATTTACTGCGGTTGCCTCTTTTTTTCCCCCTCTGTGCTCCTGTAAGTGTCTTGTTTTGCCCTGGTCAGGTTGTGCAGACTTCCCCTATATTGTGTATTGTCTTTCCCTTCACCAAAGTTACCACTTCTCTACTATCTAGTTAGTGATTTCCTCTCCCCACCCCTCCCTCCCCTCCCCTCCCTTTTAACCATCAAAGACTGTTTCTGTGTGTAAATTTTTTCTTGAGTTTTTCTAATAGTGGTGTCTATACAACATTTGTCCTTTTGTGATTGACTTATTTCACTCAGCATAATGCCCTCCGGATTCATCCGTGTTGTGAGATGTTTCTCAGATTCATCACTGTTCTTTATCATTGTGTAGTATTCCATTGTGTAAATGTACCATAATTTATTCGTCTACCTGCTGATGGACACTTAGGTTGTTTCTATCTTTCTGCTATTGTGAATAATGCTGCAATGAACATGGGTATGTATCTATTTGTATGATGGCTCTTACTTCTCTAGGATATATTCCTAGGAGTGGGATTGCCGGATCATATGGTGTTTCTATTTCTAGCTTTTTAAGGAAGTGCCATATAGTTTTCCATAGTGGTTGTACCATTTTACATTCTCACTAGCAGCGTACGAGAGTTCCAATCTCCCCACAACCTCACCAGCATTTATTGTTTTCTGAACCTTTGATCAGTGCTAGTAATACTGGGGTGAGATGGTAGCTCATCATGGTTTTGATTTGCATCTCTCTAATGGCTAATGATCATGAGCATCTTTTCATGTGTTTGCTGGCCTTCTGAATGTCCTCTTTGGTGAAGTGTCTGTTCATGTCCTTTGCTCATGTTGTGATTGCGTTGCTTGTCTTTGTATTGTTGAGTTGTTGAAGTTTTCTGTATAATTTAGAGATTAAATCTTTCTCAGATATGTCGTTGCCAAAGATTTTTTCCCAGTCTATAGGTTCTCTTTTTACTCTCTTGAAAAAGTCTTTTGATGAGCATAAGTATTTAACTTTTAGTAGGTCCCAGTTATCTAGTTTATCTTCTGGAGTTTGTGCATTTTTAGTTATGCTTGATATTCTATTTATGCCATAAATTAGGGACCCTAGCATTGTCCCTATGTTTTCTTTCATGAACTTTATAGTTTTAGGTTTTACATTTAGGTCTTTGATCCACTTTGAATTAGTTTTTCTGTATGGGGTGAGGTATGGATCCTGTTTCATTTTTCTAAAAATGGATATCTAGTTTTGCCAACACCATTTGTTGAAGAGACTATCTCTTCCCCATTTAATGAACTTCAACCCTCTGTCAAAAATCAGAGGTGTCCATAGGTGGATGGATTTATTTCCCAGTTCTCAATTCTGTTCCACTGGTCTATGTGTCTGTCACTGTACCAGTACCAGGTTGTTTTGACTACCATAGCTGTATAGTAGGTTTTGAGATCCAGTAGTGTGAGGTCTCCTACTTTGTTCTTTCTTTTCAGTAATGTTTTACTTATCCAGGGGCTCTTTCCTTTCCATATAAAGTTGGTGATTAGTTTTTCCATCCGGTTAAGGAATGTTGTTGGAATTTGGATCCAGATTACATTGTATCTATAGATTGCTTTGGGTAATATCAACATTTTCACAATGTTAAGTCTAGTCCTATCCATGAGCATGGTATGTCTTTCCATTTATTAAAGTCTCTTTTGGTTTCTTGCAGTAGTGTTTTGTAATTTTTCTTTAAGTCTTTTATATCCCTAGTTAGGTGTATTCCTAGGTATTTTATCTTTTGGAGGTCGTTTGTAAATTGTATTGTTTTCCTAATTTCCTTTTTGGAGTTCTCTTTGTTAGTGTAGAGGACTCTGACTAATTTTTGTTGATCTTGCACCCTGTCACTTTGCTGAATCCTTCTATTAGTTCCAGTATCTTTCTTGTGAATTCTCTGGGATTTTCTATGTATAGGTTTATATTGTCTGCAAATAGGGATAGTTTACTTCTTCCTTACCAATTTGGATGCCTTTTATTTCCCTTTCTTGTCTTATTGCTCTAGCTAGGACTTCCAGTACAATGTTGAAGAAGAGTGGAATAACAGCATCCTTATCTGGTTCTCATTCTCAATGGGAATGCTTTCAGTCTCTCTCCATCGCCAATAATGCTGGCTGTTGGTTTTGTGTATATGCCCTTAATTATGTTCAGGAATTTTCCTTCTGTTCTTATTTTGGTGAGAGTTTTTACAGGAATGGGTGTTAGACTTTATCAAATGCCTTTTTCTGCACTGATTGAGAAGATCATGTGATTCTTTTCCTTGTTTTATGTGGTGGATTACATTGATTGGTTTTCTAATGTTGAACCATCCTTGCATATCTGGTATGAATCGCACTTAGTCATGATGTATTATTGTTTTGATATGCTGTTGAATTCTATTGGCTAGCATTTTGTTGAGAATTTTTACATTGATATTTATGAGCGATACTGGTCTATAATTTTCTTCTTTAGTAGTGTCTTTGCCTGGCTTGGTATCAGCGTTATGCTGGTTTCACAGAATGAATTTAGGAATATTCCTTCCTTTTCTATATTCTGGAATAGTTTGAGTAGTAGTGGTGTCAACTCTGCTCTGAATGTTTGGTAGAATTCTTTAGTGAAACTGTCTGGGCAAGGATTTTTTTGCTGGAAATTTTTTTTTATGACCTCTTCAATTTCTTCTTTTGTTATGGGTCTGTTCAGATTTTCTACCTCAGTTTGTGTTAGCTTAGGTACATAGTGTGTTTCTGGGAATTTGTCCATTTCCTCCAGGTTTTGAAATTTGTTGAAGTGTAATTCTTTGTAGTGTTCATTTATGATCCTTTTTATTTCAGTTGGTTCTGTTGTGATGTCACCCACTTCATTTCTCATTTGGGCTATCTGCATCTTCTCCCTTTTTTCTTTTGTCAGTTTGGCCAGTGGTTGGTCAATTTTATTGATCCTTTCAAAGAACCAACTTCTAGTCTTCTTGATTGTTTCAAATGTTTTTATGCCTTCTGTTTCATTTATTTCTGCTATAATCTTTACTGTTTCCTTTCTTCTGGTGGCTGTGGGCTTCTTTTGCTGCTCTTTTTTTATTTGTATACGTTGTAAGGTTAAGGTATTGATTTTGGCCCTTTCTTCTTTTTTGACGTGTACGTTTATTGTTAGAAATTGGTCTCTGAGCACTGCCTTTGCTGTGTCCCAAAGATTTTGGTATCTTGTATTTTCATTCTTGTTTGATTCTAGCAATTTTTTAATTTTAAAAAAATTTCTTCTATTACCCAGTGGTTTTTAAGCATGGTGTTGTTCAGTTTCCAAGTATTTGATTTTTTTCCTGTTCTTCCTGTTATTGACTTCTAATTTTATAGTGTTGTGATCTGAGAAAATGCTTTGTATTATTTCAATATTTTTGAATTTATTGAGGCTTGACTTGTGGCTTAGGTCTATTCTAGAGAAGGATCCATGTGCGTTGGAGAAGAATGTGTACTGGGTTGCTGTTGGGTGGAGTACTCTGTATGTCTATGAGGTCAAGCTGGATGATTGTTTATTTAGATCTTCAGTATCTTTGTTGAGTTTCTTTCTAGTTGTTCTGTCCATTGTCAAAAGTGGTGTGTTAAAATTCCCTACTATTAGTGCAGAGCTGTTTATTTCTCTTTTCATTTCTGTTAAGGTTTGCTTTATGTATTTTGGAACTGTCATTGGGTGCATAGATATTCATTATGGTTATGTCCTCTTGGTGGACTGATCCCTTAATCATTATATAATGTCCTTCCTTGTCTCTTACGATGGATTTGATTTAAAGTCTATTTTATCAGAGATTAATATTGCCACTCCTGCTGTTTTTTGGTTACTGTTCACTTTCCATCCTTTAATTTTTAACCTCTTTATGTCTTTGTCTGTCTCTTGTAGACAACATAATGATGAATCTTTTTTTTTTTAAATCCATTCTACCACTCTGTCTCTTGACTGCATTTTATCCATTTACATTCAGTGTGATTGTCAATAGATATGAATGTACTTATCATTTTGTTATGCTTTTTTTTGTGGTGCTGACAATTTCTTTGTTCTGCTTAATTTTCTGTGCTGAGTTATTTCTGTTCATGGATTGTCTTTTCATTTCCTTCGTTTTTGCTGATTTTGTGTTTACTGAGTTTTTTGATTTTCTTTATTTTGGTGGGTAGGCTTGTTAATTTTCTTTATGGTTACTGTGAAGTTTACCTTTATCACACTATGTTTAAGCCATCTGTTATTTTTAGATATTGCTTTGACTTCCTAACCAAGTTGTCTTAGTTATCTAGTGCTGCTATAACAGAAATAACACAAGTGGATGGCTTTTACAGAGAGAAATTTATTTCTTCACAGTAAAGTAGGCTAAAAGTCCACATTCAGGGCATCAGCTCCAGGGAAAGACTTTCTCTCTCTGTCAGTCTTTTCATCAATGTTCCCCCGGACTAGGAGCTTCTCCGTGCAGGGACCCTAGGTCCAAAGGACACAATCTGCTCCCCACACAGCTTTCTTGGTGGTATGAGGTCCCACTGTTTCTCTGCTTGCTTCTCTCTTTTATATCTCAAGAGATTGCCTCCAGACACAATCCAGTCTTGTAGATTGAGTCCTGCCTCACTAACACAACTGCCACCCATCCTCCCTCATTACTGTCACAGAGGCAGGATTTACAACATATACGAAAATCATACAATATCGGGAATCGTAGCCCAGCCAAATCGATACACACATTTTTTGGGGGGACATAATTCAATCCATGACAGAAGTTCTGTAACTATACCATTCATTCCCCCTTTTTTGTTTTGTTTTGTTTATGAAGTTGTCATCAATTTCAGATTGACATCTCTGGTTTCCTTTTTTCGGTTCTGTAGCTTTATTTTACTTTTGAGATTCCTTTATCTGGATTGGGATCTTGGTGATGCCGTTGTGTGGTTCACTCTCAGGTTGTTGTTGTCTGCTGTTGTTGGTTCTCTCTCTGAATGACTCCCTTTAATATTCTTGTAAGAATGGTCTGGTTTTTTCAAATCCCCTTAATTTCTGTTTATCTGGGAATGTCCTAATTTCACCATCATATTTGAGAAACAATTTTGCTGGATATATGATTCTTGGTTGCAATTCTTTTCCTTCAGGGTTTTATATATGTCATTTCATTGCCTTCTAGTCTGCATGGTCTCTGCTGAGAAATCAGAGCTTAGTTTTATTGGAGTCCCTTTGTAGGTGATATTTCATTTTTCCTGAGCTGCTCTCAGAATTCTTTATCTTTGTATTTGGAAAGTTTGATTATGATATATCTTGGTGACATCCTTTTGGGGTCTATCCAGTATCAGGTTCACTGAGCTTCTTAGATGGAAATCTTCTCATCCTTCATGATATTGGAGAAGTTTTATTCCAGCAAATCTTCAAAAATTCTGTGGTTTTTTTTTTTTTTTTTTGTCTCCTCGATTCCCATCATGTGTAAATTGTTCCTCTTCATAGTGTCTCATATAACTCTTAGGCTTTCTTCATTTTTATTCATTCTTTTTTCTGATTCTTCCTCAAATTGGTATCAAGGGATTTGTCCTCTATTTTGCTAATTCTTTCTTCTGTTGTTTCAATTCTACTTGTATATCCTTCCATTGAGTTATTTATTTCTGATATTTTATTGTTAATCTTCTGGATTTCTAGTTGCTGTTTTTGTATGATTTCTAATTGCCTATTTAATTTGTCATTTTGTTCTTGTATTGTTTTCCTGAATCTTCTAGGGTTTTATCTGTGTTTTCCTTGATCTCTTTGAGGACCCTATATATAAGCCTTTTGAATTCCTTATCAGGCAGTTCCTTTACCATCTCTTCCTCAGGAAGGTTTCCTACCCCTTTATTTTGGTCATTTTGTTGAGCCATCTTGTCTTGTTTCTCTGTATGATACGATATTGTCTGCTGTCTCCGAGGCATTAAGGTGTTGTCTTTTTTATGATTTTTGTTTTGTTTTGATTTATCAGTGGGGGTGGGTTGGGCATGGTTTGGTGAGATCACTCATCTGGAGGCACAGGAGCGTTCACTTCCTGCCCCCAACTGGATGGGGTGACAGCAGGCAGGACAAGCCCTCATCGCTGTTTACTGTATGTGTGAGATGGCTGAGGGCATACTGGGTGGGTGTTATCCAGCAGTACAGGAATGCTCACTCACCAGGTGGGCAGGTGATGGGCAAGGAGCAAGGTGGGAGTTTGGGGGGTGCTAAGGTACTCCCTCCATCTGGGGGGCAGTGCAGTCAGATGGGACATGCAGGCACTGTCTCCAGTGGCAGAGGGGTGGTGTGGTTGGCTGGTGGGCACACAGACACTCTTTCCAGTGGGGATGCGGTGGGTAGTCAGGGGTTGCACAGGTGCTCTCTGGCAGCGGAGGTGTGGGGCAGGAGACCAAAGGTCATGTTGGCGGTCTCTCCAGTGGTGGGGGGAGGCATGTAGGGCAGCTGGGGGGAACTCTGGAGCTCTCTCTGGTGGGGGAGTGGTAGGGTGGGCGGGTGGGGTCACACAAGCACTCTCTCCAATGGAGGAAAAGAGGGATGGGCGGATGGGGCGGGGGAAGAGAGGAAAAAATATATATAAAAAGAAAAAACAGGGGAGGTTCATCTACTGCTCCATGCTTGCCACTCACCTTACCAGTCAGACACCATCGCTGGAGAGTTGCCCTGGCTCTGGGTCCTGGCTCCTTCCCTGCTCTGTGTACTCCGGGATCCCTGAAGCTCTCATCCATCTTCCTGTACTTTCCCTCCTTATCGCCAGTCCATGTCCTGCTCACCTTGCTTCACTCTAGGTATGTCAAAACAGTTTCTCTGTCTCCTGTTGGGAGTTCTGTCATGTTGTCTTCCTGTGCTCCTCACCCATGGTCGCTGCTGGCTTTGTCTCAAAATGGCCCCACTGTGCTGGGCTGTCTGGCAGGGCACCTCTACTCTGTATCTCTCCCCATTTGCTGCTATCAGTCAGTTTCTTCTTCCAATTGGTTTTTCATCTAATTCTATATCCTTTCATTTGATGCTCAGGGTTCCATGGTTGTCATCTCTATCTGTTTCACTTTGTTTCTCGGGTCTTTTCTATAGAGGGACGGCATGGTGCATGTGACTAGGTCGTCATCTTGAATCCAGATCCTAGGGACCAATTCTGAGAACCACTAGCAGAGCAGTGGTTCTAAAAATTTATTATACATAAGAATCACCTGGGAATCTTGTTAAAATATAGATTCTGATTCAGTATATCTAGCAGTGGAAATGCAAATTCTCAGCAGGGGTTCAAACTGGAACAAACTGGTTCAAACCCCTGAGTGCAACATAATAGATAGCCATTAAATGATAGTAAAAACAAAAATTCAAGGGTGGCTTTCTAGTTGAAGCCCTTGAATACAAATAAAGTTCAAAAATCAGCTGTAACAATATAAAATACACAGATCTTTTTCTTTTTAGGTAATCTTTTATAGGTCTGCTTCAATACAGAATAAATCTAAAAAGATTAGTATGCTTGTTTAAGAGAAATAATATATATAATGTCTCTACTAAGTACTTACTTGTTAAGAAGACTGAACACAATATATGTACTCAAAAACTAATAAAATGTTTTTTTAAAAAAAGAAAAAAACTATTTCAACAGGATATTTATTAATTCTAAAGTATCTGGACCTGACAATTATTTGTCAAAAACTTCAGTACTAAACTGCAGTTCTGGCATCAATTAAATACCGTTAGATAAGACAATAAAATCTGTTTTAAAGCCCTGTTCTTAATTTGATATTTTATGTAGAATACTAGAGGGTAATCAAACTTAATCATAAGATGAGATAATCACACAGGGATTTAAACTACCAGAAGCAGACCCTTGGTCTGTTGCTGGGGTATTCATTAGCTTCCTTTTGCCTTTTCTATTCTGCTTTCAAGCTCAGGTAACAATTTGGCTCAGTATTAGTTAGAAAATGACTGTGGTCTGGTAACCACCTGATCTTAAAAAGTTTTCAGTAAGACATTGTCATTGTTAACTTAGAATCAAAAGTTATCACAGTTCTGAGTTAGGAATTATCCGATGAGTCATGAGTAGACAAAGCAAACATAGCACTCATTTGTTTCTTCTGGTATACCAAATTAAAGATCTAAAGATCGAAATAAAGTGTGCAAGCTTACTTTATAGTTAGGACAATAAATGGCAATATAGCCAAGCCCAGACCCTTCTACTTAGAGTACTGGTAAAAGCACTGGGCTTAAGGTAAAAGATCTGGCTTACAAGCCAGAATGGTGACCTTGGATAAATCATCTGCCTCTCTCTGAGAATCACAGTTTTTCACGTTTAAAGTCTAATTAACCTCTAAAATCCTTTCTCATACTTAAAAAAAAAAAAAATCTATGGTTTGATTGATTGATTGATTCATTGGACTCAGTCTCTCCTCTCTTTTGTTAGCTCCAATTAAAGACATGGACACTCGGTGCACTCATCGTTCAGTGGTCCAGTCCACACTCCAGAATGGCGGTAGCCAGCCATCTGTGTGTGCAGGGTTTGTAAGGCAGAGTTCTGCGAATGAAGACCACCTGAGTTAACTATCAATCACAAACAGTATTCCTAGTTTTTATGTTTTTAATGACTAAAGCCAGATATTTTGGAGTTGTATATGAAGAACAGAGGGTCACTGAAGTGAAGCTGAAAGTCAGAATAATTTCTGCCCCATCAGCTGAGATGTTAATTGCATTATATAGCTATTTTTACTCAATTATACATATAAAAAGGTCTCTGGGTGGAGTAAATGGTTTGCACTCGACTACTAACCTAAAGGTTGGTGGTTTGAACCCACCCAGCAGCACCTTGGAAGAAAGGCCTGGCAATCTGCTTCCATGAAGATTACAGCCAAGAAAACCCTATGGAGCAGTTCTACTTTGTAACACATGGGGTCGTCATGAGTCGGAGTTGACCTGATGGCAACAGATTTAGTTTTTGTTTTCTTCATACATTGAAAAATAAGAGGGTACTCCACTGGAAAAAGCAAAATAATGTAGCCTAATAACCTGAAGGAAGAAAAAACTGGCAAGTGAATCAATTTTCATCTAAAATCAAAATACTGAGACTTCTATTAGGACATAGGCTTCTTGAGAGTATGATGCAAACAGCTTCAGCCTATTGGGAAGCCTGTGCCGTCAGAGCAGCACAACAAAAGGTGAAGAGTGAAACAATCTCGGTTGGTGGCTCGGCTTTGTCATTTAGTAGCTGTGTGACTTTGGACATGGACTCAAGACTCTCACTTGTAAAAGGAGACATACTGGGAGGGTCAATTAAGAGAATGCATGTAGACTGGCAACTTAGCAAAGGGCCCGGCACACAATAGTAGCCAGGGTTGTCTTATTACTAATGCAAAAGAAGTATTTGCTGAATGAGTGCTTTGAGTCTGAATCAGTAACAAAAACAATCTATAGTATAAATAGCACTTGCCTCTGAAATAAAATGCACACTGGCCACAAGATCTATGAGAACACATTGACAAGAACGTGAAGTTTCTGTGATGCAAGGATTCTTACATCTTAGAGAGGCACTTAACACGCCAGCAACCTACTCCAGGTGAAAATCATTTCTGATGAAGCAATGTACTTACCTTCCTTATCACTCGACGCTTGGTCACCTGGGAAAAATGCAGCGGACTGTACCCGGGCACCAACATTTATTTTATTGGTTTTTAATGCCACTATAGTCTGATTCACCTACAAAGTAACCAACAGGGGAAAGTCAGGGAATTTCTAGCTTAACTTCAGAAATCGATGGCTTTATCGATGGTCCCCAGTCCATTTAAGATCCAGGGAGAAGTATATGCCAGATATCAGAAGTTGAGATATGGCTGCACATTTGGAGAAAGTTGAGAGGCAGCAACAATATATCTAGCTGATCGAAACACATGGACTTCCTAAGGCCCACATACTATTGAAAGGTGTGGTGATAGAGACCCCTGACTCTGGGGCCAGGATGCTTGGGTGTGCTCTGTGACCATGCGCAAGTTACTTAACCTCTCTGTGCCTCTATCTGTAAAAGAGGGAGAAAAAAAGTACCTACTTCGTAGGATTGTTGTGAGGGTTAAAGCCCTTAGAACAGAATTTGGCACAGACTAAATACTACATAAGTGCTATTACTTGTATGTAGTAATTTTCTAAACAGAATAAATAATATAAATTTCCCACTTCCTAGGAAGTTAAGAAAGTAAACACAATCATAAATGTAAATTTCACTTTGCTATGCATGCCATGGAGCCCTGGTAGCTCGGTGGTTAAGAGCTCGACTGCTAACCAAAAGGTTGCCAGTTCGAATCCACCAGCTGCTCCTTGGAAACCCTGTGGAGCAATTCTACTCTGTCCTATAGGGTCGTTATGAGTTAGAATCGACTTGATGGCAATGAGTTTTTGTTATGCATGCCATAAAGGAGCCTAGTAGTGCAGTGGTTAAGTGCTCAGCTGTTAACTGAAAGGTCAGTGGTTCGAACCCACCAACTGCTCCGTAGAGAAAGATTTGGCAGTCTGCTTCCATAAAGATTACAGCCTTGGAAACCCCATGGGGCAGTTCTACCCTGTCCTATAGTGTCGCTATGAGTCGGAATTGACTTGATGGCAACGGGTTTGCTTTGTATACATGCCATTATCATTTGCTAAAAGCAAAAACTAAACACCAACACCAAGATTCTGCTGAGTTTCATACTCATTCTTCACTCACACAGAATACTACCATTACAGTACAGATGAAAAGTGAAACATAGTGGCATTTTTTAAAAGGTACTATTTTGTACATTAAGACTCTGACTAGTTCTACAGGGTTCATTTCCAGGTTCCTTGGCTCCCACTGTGCCCAGTAACATGATACGACATACAAACATGTTTTTCACATGTAAAAATAAAAGAATCTTAGGAAACAGTACTATAACTGCTGGTATCCACTGAACTTGCTGAAGCTTTTTCATCAGTCGATCTGGTTTGGTGAAGTTGTGAACCAATGTGAATGTACACTTCCTCAGACCAGGGGCTTTCAAAGTGTTTTTATTTTTTTGTTTTGTCTTACCGTAACCCACAGTAAGAAATATACAGCAACCCAATACTCAAATACATATATAAATGTATTTTCATACAGCCATACTTAATACTTGCCTTTACTCTGTGATGTACTTTGATACATTCTGTTCTATTCTATTTTCTATTCCACTCCAAGAGAAATGCTGGCTATGACTTACTAAGTCAATTTGTAAAATGCTGGCCTAGACCTTGTATTAAGTCATAATTCTTACACTCACTAAGGCAGTGATGGTTTGCCTGGAAGGTGACCCCTCTTCAGAATCCAGACAGTGAATCATCTAAGCCCTGAGCGGCTGCGTGTGGGCAATACCAACCTCTCAGACACCTGCAGGACTGACAGCAGCAAATGCACATCAGGCCTGGCATTGCCTGGCTGGGAAGGCTCAAATTTACACCAACAAAGAACAAAGCATTCTTTCACTCAGTGTGAGGATCAGGAAGAACGGGGATGCCAGCCAAGGGAGAACATCAGGCTGACTGCAGAGATACATGAGTTAGGGAGGATAAAAACGCAAAGATTTCTTCTCATACTTGGATATTTCTAGTTTTCCTCTTTTACTTGGACATATAACATGGACTTTGAATTTAGACTTACTGTCTTCTCTAAAGATTTTTAAAAAGGAGCATTAAATTTTTATTTTCCCACGAGGCACTTAGAGAGGTAATATACCTTTTTTTCCAGCCACTTTAGTGTCTTCTCTTTGCTGTACTTGTAATATTTTTTGCTGTCTATTTCTGTAGTAAATTAAAAGAAAAAAAAAACAGCATGGTGGATCACACATGAAATAAACTCATAAGGTTCTATCACATACAAATACAATTAATAATTCAAAAATATTTCATAGTAGTTCATGCTCTTAAAAGATTCAATTTATAAATCTGAGATCCTACTTGGATGGAAAAAAAAAAAATCCCAAAACAGAGTTTGGGCACCTCAGGGTTCATCCAGCCACTAAATGAGGCGGAAATTAAAGAAAATCATCAAATTATACAAACAAATTATGGAAAAGGTAATTTTTTTTTTAAGACTCATTAAACTAACATGCCAGTCAACTTTAATTTTTCTGAATAATTTTAAGCTTACCTTGATGTTTTTAAATGAAAGACTTCTCTTCTAAAATGATAATGGAAATTCCAAGAAAGAAAATAGAAACTAAATGCAGATGTCTAAGGCTCATTGCGAACATTCAGGAAAATAAATAAATCAATCTTGTTAACTACTCATACTGCGCTGGTAGGACTAGTACAGCAGAAAAGAAATAGAACCATAGCTATTTCAAGGGACTTTGGATTTATGGTAGGCTCAACCTGGCCCTTTATGGGAATAAAAGTCTGACCTCTTACAAATTATACTTCTGCTCCTCACAATCCACTTAGCTTTATATGCTATGTCATTAAACCACTGTTTTCCTCTGTAACACTTATTCACGGGGTTGCTTGCTGGCTGAGTAACTAGCAAAGGCAGCACTTCCACTCCCCTGCCTCCTCCCTCCCTCCCCGGCAGGATTGTCTTCATGACCACTGTAAATCCTAGGCCAGATGCAGGTGGCCACATGTGAGCCTGTGGGAGCTGTCCTAGGGTGATACAGAAGGACTTTTCTCTTGCTCCCCTCTGTAATCGTGGTGGGAAATGGAAAGTACTTACTCAGGGATAGTTTTCTGCAGTCTGTTAAAACTACATGAGCACCACTAAATGAATCCTGTGTGACAGGGGCTGGGAGGTCCCAGGCCTCAGTTCCTGTGCGCTTCCTCTCCATTTCGGTGATGTTGGTATCAACATTATGGGCAATAATAAGGCAGGATGGAGTAGGGGCTGGGCCTTTGCACCCATATCCTCAGGACATGTCATGGCAATAACAAAAAGGAGGGACATTTGAAATTGGCATGTCAGCACTTTGAGAATTCAAAGGGGCAATGTCTGCCACACTGCAGCCAGGCTGCCTGGGCTCCCAGCCTGCTGTCCAGCTTTCTCATTTCATTTCTCAGAATGACTCTCAGGTGGAAACCACCATTCACCCCCATCTTAAAAGACAGGGTTTGAGTGCAGTTAAGTACATTGTCCAAAGTCACTGAGCTAGTCAGCAATGTTTTTGTCATGTTTGGTGTACTGGTCTTGCACATGTTGTGTTAAAGTTATCCCTTAGCACTTCATGAGTCCCTGAGTGCTCAGCTGCTAACCATAAAGTTGGTGGTTTAAGTCACCCAGAGGTGCCTCAGAAGAAAGGCCTGGTGATCTACTTCCAAAAATTAGCCATTGAAAACCCTATGGAGCACAGTTCTGTTCTGACATACATGGGCTTGCCATAAGTAGAGGTCCATTCAACAGCAAGTGGTAAAAAAAAAAAAAAAATTCATGATTTTTGGTATTATGAACAGTATGTTTTTATTCCATTACCCAATTGTTCACTGCTAGCATACAGATAGATTCCTTTGGATTTTTTAACATGCGTGACAATGAATAAAGACAGTTTTATTATTTACTTTCCAATTTGTATGATTTTTATCTCTTCTTTGTCTTTTTGAGCCTGCCAGCACTTTCACTACAATGCTGAATGAAAGCTGTGAGGATATCCTGGCCTTGTACCCAAACTTAGGGGAAAAGTGTTCCATCTTTTACAGTGAAGCATGATGTTAGCTGTAAGTTTTTCATACATGTTCCTTATCAGATTGAGGAAGTTCCCCTTTATTCCTAATTTGCTGAGAATTTATATCATGATTGAATTTTTTCAAATGCTTGTTCTGCATCGATTGAGATCATCATATGGTTTTTCTTTTGTAATGTGTAAATATGGTGAATTACACTGATTTTCTAATGTTGAACCAACTTCGCATTCCTGTGATAAACTCCACTTAGTCATAATGTATTATCTTTTCTATATGTTAAATTTGCTAATATTTTGTTAAGGATTTTCAGTCTATGTTTACAAGAGACCATTGATTTAGTTTTCTTTTTGTAATAATTTTGATTTGGTATTGGGTCAATTCTGATTTCATAAAATCAGTTGCAAAATTTTCCTTCCTCATTTATTTTCTGAAAGAGTTTCAGTGGGATTGGTATTATTTCTTCTGCAACCAACAAAAAAAAAAAATCTGTTGCCATCAAGTCAATTCTGACTCATAGCAACCCTATAGGACAGAGTAGAACCGCCCCATGGGATTTCCAAGGAGCAGCTGGTGGATTCGAACTACCAACCTTTTGGTTAGCAGCCAAGCTCTTAACCACTGTGCCACAAATAAGGTAGAATTAACCAGTGAAGCCATCTGGGCCTAGAGTTTTCTTTCTAGCACGTTATTAATGACAAATTTATTTCTAAATTAAACATTCCCTGGACAAGAGATCAGTAAGAACCATCCAGCTTGAATATCCCAAAATTCTACACAAGGACGAAGTACATAAACTACTGCTTAATTTTTAAATTTATACATTTTGATAAGCAAGGAGATTTAAGACATTCATGAAGGCAACAGACTACTCATAATTCTGAAAAACACCACAACATGTTTGCGTCCTAAATTGAGTATTTGTGAGAGCTGGAGAGTTTGATAATATGAGCTACTCTGGAAAGGTTTTTCCCCTAATGTGTCTGGTACCTATAAAACTGGTCTCAAACATCTGGAAAGATTAGATTTAGAAAATCTGGAATAAAAGTGAGTCCACAATTAAATAGCATATTCTGCAACTGGGTAATCGGTTCACAAACGTGAATTTCCCTGATGTATTGCTGAACAAACTGCCTGAAGCACATTTTAGCACCCACTTCCTCAACGTTTTCCATAACTGAGAAACTCATATGGTCTCTTTTTTCCTGCCTCCTGGGGATAGAAACTTGGCAGGTAGACTTGGGGTATTTTAATCAGGTAAGTTTTCCTGGCTCTTCCTGTTAATCACATCAGACAGTACAGTGCAGCCTTTGCCTGCAACATGAAACAAAGTGTAATGCTCAAGAATGAAGTCCATAACCCTTTACTGGTCCCTTCTCCTGTCATCTCTCCACTGTACATGAACTTCTTTGGCAAGAAATGTGCTTTGCAGCCCAGAGCTAGCAAGCAAAGACACATCATTTCTTTCTCTAATAAAGCAGGTAGGGCAAAGGTCACTGCCATCATCATTCAGGGTGCAAACAACCACAGCTTCATCACTGGGAGAAGGGAGGAGGGAAGGTTCTCACAGACCTAGCAGAGTAAACCAAATCTTTAATGCCACAGACTTTCAAGACAGCATCTGGCGTTTAATTTCAAAATAGCTGCTTGGAGAACTTAAGTACTACAGGTTTATTCTATCTGCAGAAGCATCCATGAGTGGATGGAAGTTAAAAAATAGCAGCTTTCTTCTGTATCTTTGCTCCCGGTCATGGATATTACCTGAATACTCTTTTTGTTTCTTTTCTTTCCAGTTGCAGTTGAGTCAACTTCGACTCGTGGCAACTCCATGTGTGTCAGAGTAGAACTGTGCTCCGTAGCATTTTCAATGGTTGATTTTTTGGAAGCAGATCATCAGGACTTTTTTCTGAGGCGTCTCTGGGTACGCCTGAACCTCCAAACTTCTTGTTAACAGCCGAGCACGTTACCATTTGTACCACCCAGGGACTCTGACCGCTCTTTAGTAGTCATCTTTTTTCTTTTTTAAAAATCACAGAAATAAAATACAGAAAATGGAATTAAACATTAATTTATAAATGGACAATAATCCAAATTCAAATAAGCAGTCAGTACTCAAGGCAGTCACTAAAAGACGACCTGCAAGGGACCACGGTGCCTGGAATAGAGAGCCTACCGCTAGGGTGAGGAGGAGTGTCTTTTCCATAAGCTGTCAAAGATCTCTGTCTCCTTCTTCATGCCACACAAAGATGAATTATTAATAGCAGGTATACACGATTTAAAAAAAAAACAAGTTCCAATTTTACACGAAACAACACCTAAAAACCCTAGTAGAGCATTTTAGAAGTGTTGCAGAGCTGTAAGAAGGAAGGAAGAAAGAGGAAAGGAAAGAGTCGGTGTCAGACAGACGCGAGGTTCAGTTCCTGGTTTCACCACTTCTAGCTCTGTGATGTTAGTCAAGTTACTTAAATTCTTTGAGCCACTGTTTCTGCATTTTTAAAAATGCAGGTTATAATGTCAGTGACAGAATTGCTGCAAGGATTAAGTAATACATGTAGAACAACTGGATAACAGGAGTTCCTGGTGCTGCGAACAGTTAAGTACTCAACTATTAGCCAAAAGGTTGATGGTTCAAAACTACCCAGAGGCACCTTGGAAGACAGGCCTGGTAATCTGTTTCACAAAGGTCACAGCCTTGAAAACTCTATGAAGCAGTTCTACTCTGCACACGTGGGGCCGCCATGAGTCTGAGTCGACTTGATGGCAATTAACAATAACAGAACAATAAGCACAGTGCCTGGTACACAATAATTTCTCAATATGTGGTAGCTACTTTTATTATTATCTAGTTATACCCATTTTCCTACTTAAACCACTTGAATATATACTAACCAACTAACCGTCAAACACGTGTACTGGTCACTTTCTGTGTACCTAGTACTTAAAGTATATATTAGCAAAGAATTAAAATTTTCTAATTCAGCAAGTTTTAATAATACTAATATTTATTGAGCATTTATGATATACCCAGGACTCTTCTGAGCATTTACTTGCTTGTATTATTTCATTTAATTCCTAAAACTCTCTTTGCGGTAAATGCTAGATGCTATTAACTGCAATACGTATATAATGTTCATATGTTTGTCATTCAGAAATCACAACACTACAAAGCTAAGAGAATGAAAGCTTTCTGACTTAGAAAAACTGTAAAAATACCTCTTATAATAAAGAGAAGAAATAGGGAATAGTCTCTCCTTCAACCCCATTATTTTACAGGTCAAGGATGCTGAAAGTTTGAATGATTTGTACAAAACTATATAGTGAATCATTTTTAATTTTCCTTGTAGGCAATCAAACCCTGTGATCAGATTACCAGATTGTTCTTAAAGAAAAAGAGCTACAAAGCAAATATAACAAAACATTAACATTTATTCATTCTTAGGGTTGAGTACAAATCATACCTGTAGTATTATTTTTTATATTTTTCTTTATCTTTAAATTTTTTAATTAAAAAAAACTGCAGGGGTGGAGCCAAGATGGCAGACTAGTCAGACACACTAAGCCATCCCTCTGCTACAAAGACCCGAAAAAACACGTAGAACAGGTACAGATATTAATCCTGGAACCCTGAACCTTAAATGAAGGGATAAAGTATTAGATCAGAATCCACTGAGAAGAAGAAACTGATCAAAAACAGCGAACGAGTAGAGATACAAAGTGGAGATTCCCGGCCAACCAGCATGACGCAGTGTGGCCATCTCAGAATAAAGACAACAGCCCTGCATGAAGAGCGCAGAAAGGCACCCTAACAGAATTCCTAACAGGAAATAGAGGAACAGCGTGAAGGTACCCAGAGTGAAGTAAGACCATGCTTGCTGGCTGCAGCTCAAGGAAGTGCCCGGACACTCTCACACGGTAACCAGAGGGGCATGCACCTACAACCCCCACCCTCTGGTAAATAACGGCAAGAATCACCCCATCCTGGCAGCCCCACGTGCCGGTGACAACAGTATGAACCTTCCCTATTCCCCTCCCCCATCTAAACCCATCCATCCCTCTCCCCTCTACTTCCTCTTTCCTCTGTCCCACTGTGCCCTGCACCCCGAGCAGAAATGGTGCCCTTCAGCCCGCCCCCCAAACCAGTTCTCCCTTGCTGTACCCCGCAGCCCCAGCAGAAACAGCCCTGTGACACCCCCTCCCTCCCCACCAGATCCAATCCACCACACCCTGCAGCCCTGAGCAGAACCAGCCCTGTGACACAAACCTCTGCCAGCTCCGCGTTGTCACGACCCTGAGCAGAACCAGCTATGCGACACCCACTTCCTCGCCAGCTCTGGCCCACTACACCACCCTGCAGTCCCCAATGGAACCAGCCCTGTGACATCGCCTCTCTGCTGGCGCTGCCCCACTGAGACACAAACAACCCATACCCACCCTTCTTCCCCCTCTCCTGCTGGGCCTGCCCTGCTGCATCACAGCTGAGTGACTGGCTCTGCCCACCCGGAGAAGGTAGTGAGAACCATCACGCCCACAAACGGACAAGCAACAGAGCATTCCCAGTCTGCTGACCCAGACATAACCGAACAAAACAAAAAAATCAGGATGAAACAAACCAATAGTCAATAAATAAAGAAAATAATACCTGAATGTCTCAGAGAGAGCAGACAATATCAAAACATACAAAAAAGCAGGGCAAGATGGCTCTGGCAAATGACCAAAATAAAGCCCAAGATGACCTTCTGATAGAAGAAAACACACTGGAACTACATAATAGGGAATTCAAAAGCATAATACTCAGGGCTTTCCAAAAAATTAGGAAAGAGATCAAAGAAAATACAGAAAAAGCTAAGGAAAAAATAGACAAAATCTAAAAAACGCAGACAAAACCAACCAAAATCAAGGAAAACACAGACAAAGCAAGAGAAAAATTCAGGAAAATAATACAAGGGAAAAAAACCCAAAATAAATAAACAATTAGAAATCATACAAAAACACTAATTAGAAATCCATAAGATAAACAACAAAATTTCAGACATGGAAAACTCAATAGAAGGTTTTAGGAGCAAATTTGAAAAAAAAAAATGGAAGACTGGATCAGTGAAATTTAAGACAAATCCATGGATGTCACTTTGTTTGAGGAAAAATCAGAGAAAAGAAAGAAGAAAAATGAAGAAAACCTAACAATTATATGGGATACAATCAAAAGCAAAAATCTGCACATGATCGGAGGTCCAGAACAGGGGGAAAAATGGAAAACAAAGAGGACCATTGAAGATTTGCTGGCCGAAAACTTAACAAATATCATGAAAGACGAAAAGCTGCAAATCCAGGAAGCTCAATGAACCCCGTACAAGATAGACACCAAAAGAAAGCCACCAAAACATATCATAACCACACTCGCCCAAACCACAGATGAAGAAAGAATCCTGAGAGCAGCTCTAGAAAAACCAAAAGTCACTTACAAAGGGGAACCAGTAAGACTAAGCTGTAATTACTCAGCAGAAATTATGCAGGGAAGAAGGCAATGGGACGAAATATACTAAACCTTGAAAGAAAAAAATTGCCAACCAAAAAAATATATCATAGAAAACTCTCTCTCAAATATGATGGTGTAATTAGGACATTTCCATATAAACAGAAATTAAGGGAATTTGTAAAAAACAAACCAAACTTACAAGAAATATAAAAGGGAGTCCTTCGGTTAGAGAACTAACAGCATCAGACAACAACCTGAATCTAGGATGCAGGGCGTCATTAGCCGGATACCAACCTAGGGAATGAATTCTCAACGATAAAACAAAACTAAAAGATTTTAAATAGGGAACCAGAGATGTCAATCTGTAAATGACAACAACATCAAATCAATAAAAGGAGGAATAAACGGTATAGGTATAGAACTAGCAAATTCAGAGGAAGTCAAAGTGATATCGACTAGTAAAAGATTGGTTCAAATTAGGAATACAAGAGTATATTTCAAGGTAACCACGAAGAAAGTTAACAAACTGACTCATCAAAATAAAAAAGAAGACGGGAGCAAAGGAGAATGAAGAGAACAGGATACAAAGAAAAGATTAGTCCAAAGGACTAATGGACCACAGCTATCAAGGCCTCCACCAGACTGAGTCCAGTACAGCTAGATGGTGCTGACTGCTCTGACCGTGATCACAGCAGAGGGTTCTGGACAGAGCTGGAGAAGGATTAGAACAAAATTCTAACACATACAAAAAAGAACAGATTTACTGGCCTAAAAGAGACTGGAGAAACCCTGAGAGTATGCCCCCCAGATACCCTTTTAGCTAGTGGTGAAGTCACTTCCCAGGTTCACCATTCAGCCAGGGGTTGGACAGCCCCAGAAAACAGAATGGGACTATTGAGGCACAGCAATCCAGGGACAAGGACTGGAAGGCAGAAGGGGACAGGAAAGCTGGTGATAGGGGACCCAAGGTTGAATAAGGACAGTGATGATGTGTAGTGGTTTTGTTAACCATTGTCATAGGGCAACATGTGTACTAACTATTTAATGAGAAACTATTTTGTTCTGTAAACCTTCATCTAAAGTGAGAATAGCAGCACAACTGGAAGAGCATAGTCGATGTCACTGAACTGTGCATGTAGAAATTTTTGAAATGGTGTATCTTTGGCTATGTATATTTTGACCAAAAAAAAAAGGGCAAGAAGGGAGAGGGTTGACATGTCGTGGGGTTGTTAACCAATGTCATATAACAATATGTGTACTACTGTTAATGAGAAACTATTTTTTCTGTAAACCTTCACCTGAAATACAATAAAAAAAATAAAAAAGAAGAAAAACATAAAGACTCAATAAATATAAAATCTGCAATAACGAAAGAAATGAAAAAATTCCACAAACAAAAGAAATTCAGCACAAGAAAGTAACAGGAAGAAAGTAAATGTCAGACTGCAAACACAAACACACATACAACAAAATGACAGCAATAAACACACACCTATCGATAATAACACTGAACATAAATGGCTTAAATGCACCCATAAAGAAACAAAGAGTGACAGAATGGATAAAAAAACAGGACCCATAAATATGCTGTCTACAAGAGACACACTTTAGAAACAAAGATATAAATATATTAAAAATCAAAGGATGGAAAAGAATACACCAAACAAACAGCAACCAAAAAAGAGCAGGAGTGTCAATACTAATCTTAGATAAAATAGACTTTAAGGAAAAATCCACCATAAAAGACAAGGAAGGATATTATATAATGATTAAAGAAACAATCCACCAAGACGACATAACCTTAATAAATACCTACATACCCAATGGCAGGGCTCCAAAATACATAAATCAAATTGTAACAACACTGAAAGAGAAATAGACAGTTCCACAATAACAGTAGGAGACTACAACACACCACTCTCAGTAAAGGACAGAATATCTAGGAAGAAACTCAACAAAAGATACAGAAGATCTAAAGGTCACAATCAACCAACTTGACCCCATCATATATAGAACACTTCACCCAGCAGTAGCAAAGTATACATTCTTTTCTAACACACATGGAACATTCTCCAGAATAGACCACATCTTAAGCCACAAATCAACTCTCAACACGTTCCAAAACACTAAGATAATAGAAAGCATTCTCTCTGATCACAACACCATAAAAGTAGAAATTAATAATAGGAAGAACAACGAAAAAAAATTGAGAACTGAATAACTCCTTGCGTAAAAAACACTGGATAGTAGAAGAAATCAAAGAGGGAATCAAAAACTTCCTAGAATCAAATGAGAATGAAAACACATCATACCAAAACCTTTGGGACACAGCAAAAGCAGTGTTCACAGGTCAATTATAGCAATAAATGCACACATCAAAAAAGAAGAAAGGGACAAAATCAAAATGTTAGCTCCACAACTCGGACGAATAGAAAGAGAACAGCAAAAGAAGCCAACAGAACAGGAAGGAAATAATAAACATCAGAGCAGAAATAAATGAAATAGAGAATAGAAAAAAACAGAATCAACAACATCAGAAGTTGGTTCTTGGAAAGGAGCAACAAAATTGACAAACCACTGGCCAAACTGACAAAAGAAAAACAGGAGAGGAAGCAAATGACCCACATAAGAAATGAGATGGGGGACATTACAACAGATCCAACTGAAATTTTTATCGTAACAGTAATATGAAAAACTGTACTCCAACAAATTTGAAAACCTAGATGAATTGGACACATTTCTAGAAACACACTATCTACCTAAACTACCAAAGACTGAGGCAGAATATCTGAATAGACCAATAAAAAGAGAAGAGACTAAAAAATAAAAGAAAAAAAAAAACTCCCAACAAAAAAAGTCCTGCCCTAGATGGCTTCCCTGGAGAATTCTACCAAACATTCACAGAACGGCTCACACCAGTACTACTCAAACTATGTCAGAACGCAGAAAATGAAGAGATACTCCAGAAAATCATTCTATGAAGCCAGCATAATCCTGATGGCAAAACCAGGCAAAGACACTACCAAAAAAAAAAAAAAGAAAATTACACAGCAGTATCTCTCATGAATATAGATGCAAAAATTCTCAGCAAAATTCTAACCAACAGAACTCAGCATCATATCAAAAAAATAATATACCACAACCGAGTGGGATTCATACCAGGTATGCAAGGATAGTTCAACATTAGAAAACCAATCAACATAATCCAACATATTAAATAAAACAAAAGAATCACACGATCATCTCAGTTGACACAGAAAAGGCAATTGATAAAGTCCAACACTCATTCCTGATAAAAAAATCTCAATAAAATAGGAATAGAAGGGAAATTCCTCAACATAACAAGGAGCATCTATGCAAAACCAACAGCCGACATTATTCTTAATGGAGAGAGGCTGAAAATATTCCCCCTGAGAACAGGAACAAAACAGTGATGTCCTTTATCACGACTCCTATTTAACATTGTACTGGAAGTCCTAGCTAGAGCAATAAGGCAAGAAAAAGAAATAAAGGGCATCCAAATTAGTAAGGAAGAAGTAAAACTATCCTTATTTGTTCATGATATGATACTATACGTACAGAATCCAAAGGATTCCACAAGAAAACTACTGGAACTAATAGAAAGATTCAGCACAGTCGCAGAACACAAGATAAACACAAAAAAATCAGTTGGATTCCTATACTCCAATAAAGAGAACTACGAAAAGGAAATCAGGAAAACAATACCATTTATAATAGTCCCTAAAAAAATAAAATACTTAGGCATAATTCTAACCAGGGACGTAAAAGACCTATACAAAGAAAACTACAAAACACTACTGCAAGAAACCAAACAAGACCTACATAATTGGAAAAACATACTATGCTCATGGACAGGAAGACTCAACATTGTGAAAATGTCAGTTCCACTCAAAGTGATCTACTGATCCAAATTCCAACAGTATGTTTTAATGAGATGGAGAAACAAATCACCAATTTTATCTGGAAAGGGAAGAGGCCCCAGATAAGAAGAAGAAGAACAATGTGGGAGGTATCACACTACCTGATTTTAGAACCTATCATACCGCCACAGCAGTCAAAACATCCTGGTACTGGTACAACAACATACACATAGACCAATGGAACAGAATTGAGAACCCAGACATACATCCATCCACCTATCAGCAGCTGATATTTGACAAAGGCCCAAACTCCATTAAATGGGGAAAAGACAGTCTCTTTAACAAATGGTGCTGGCATAACTGGATATCCATCTGTAAAAAAATGAATATGACCCATACATCACACCATACATAAAAACTAACTCAAAATGGATCAAAGACCTAAATATAAAATCTAAAATGATAAAGATCATGGAAGAAAAAATAGGGACAATGCTAGGGGCCCTAACATGTGGCACAAACAGAATACAAACTATAACTAAAAATGCACAAATACCAGAAGAGAGACTAGATAACTGGGAGCTCCTAAAAATCAAACACTTATGCTCATCAAAAGACTTCACCAAAGAGTAAAAAAGACAACCTACAGATTGGGAGAAAATTTTTGGTATGACATATCCAACAAGGGTCTAATCCCTAAATCTGTAACTACAACAACTCAACAACAAAAAGTAAATAATCCAATTAAAAAATGGGCAAAAGATATGAACAGATGCTTTACCAAAGAAGACATTCAGGCAGCTAACAGACACATGAGGAAATGTTCATTATCATCAGCCATTAGAGAAATGCAAATCAAAACTACAATGAGATACCATCTCACCCCAACAAGGCTGGCACTAATCTAAAAAAACACAAAATAACAAATGTTGGAGAGATTGTGGGGAGACTGAAACTCTTATGACTGCTGATGGGAATGTAAAATGGTACAACCACTATGGAAAACAATAGGGCACTTCCTTAAAAAGCTAGAAATGGAAATACCACACAATCCAGCAATCACACTCTAAGGAATATACCCAAGAGAAATAAGAGCCATCACACGAATAGACATATGCACACCCATGTTCACTGCAGTACTATCACAATAGCAAAAAGATGGAAACAAACTAAATGTCCATCAACTGATGAATGGATAAACAAATTATGGTACATAAACACAATGGAATACTATGCAACAATTAAGTACAATGATGAATCCTCGAAACATCTCACAGAAATCTGGAGGGCATTATGCTGACTGAAATAAGTCAGTCACAAAAGGACAAATATTATATGAGACCACTATTATAAGAACTCAAGAAAAAGTTTAAACACAGAAAAAAGCATTCTTTGATGGTTACGAGGGTGGGGAGCGGAGGGAAGGTGAAATCACTAACTAGATAGTAGATAAGGGTCAACGTTCGTGAAGGGAAGGACAACACACAATACAGGGGAAGTCAACACCACTGGACCACTGAAAAAGCAAAGAAGTTTCCTAGAAACAAAGAAACACTTTGAGGACAGAGTAACTGAGACTAAGGCCTGGGAACGATAGTTTCAGGGGACATCTAGGTCAGCTGGCATAATATAGTTTATAAAGAAAATGTTCTACATCCCATTTTGGTGAGGAGTGTCTGGGGTTTTAAAGCTTGAAAGCAGCCATCTAAGATATATCAGTTGGTTCCATCCCACTCGGAAAAAAGGAGAATGAAAAAAACAAAAGACACAAGGAAAATACTAGCCCAAAGGACTAAAAGACCAAATGAACCAGACACTCCAGCCTGAGCCCAGAAGAACTAGATGGTGCCTGGCTACCACCAATTGCTGCCATGACAGGGAACACAACAGACAGTCCCGGACAGAGTAGGAGAAAAATGTAGAACAAAATGCAAATTAACGTAAAAACACCAGACACAACGGTCTGACAGAGACTGGAAGAACACATGAAACTATGGCTTCCAGACACTCTGTTCACTCAGAACTGAAACCATTCCCTAAGCCCACTCCTCAGACAAAGATTAGACAGGATTATAAAACAAAAAATAATACATGTGAGGAACATGCTTGTTTATTCAATCAGACATATCAGACCAAATGGGCAGCTCCTGTCCAAAAGCAGGATAAGAAGGCGGGAAGGGACTGGAACTGGTTGAATGGACACAGGGAAGGGGGAGGGTGCTGTCACATTGTGGGGATTGCAACCAATGTTACAAAACAATATGTGTATAAATTTTGAATGAATGAGAAATTAACTTGGGCTGTAAACTTTCACCTAAAACACAATAAAAATAAATAAAATTTTAAAAAGTAAAATACTTAGGAATAAATCTGACCAGGGATGGAAAAAACATATACAAAGAAAACTACAAAACACTAGTGCAAGAAATCAAACAATATCTACATAAAAGGAAAAACCATGCTCATGGATAGGTAGACTCAACATTGTAAAAATGTCAATTCTACTCAAAGCAATCTACAAACACAATCCAATACCAATCCAAATACCAAAAGTATTCTTTAATAAGATGGAAAAACTAATCGTTAACTTTATATGGAAAGGAAAGAGGCCCCAGATAGGTAAATCACTAATGAAGGAAAAGAATAAAGTAAGAGGAGTCTCTCACTACCTGGTCTCGGAACCTACTGTACAGCTATGGTAGTCAAAACAGTCTGGTACTGGTAAAACAGCAAATACACTGACGAATGGAACAGAATCGAGAACCCAGATGTAAATTCATCCACCTACGGTCACCTGATCTTCGACAAAGGCCCAAAGTTCATTACACGGGGAAAAGACAGTCTTTTTAACAAATGGTACTGGCAACCTGGATGTCCATCTGGAAGAAAAAAAAGGAACAGAACCCATATCTCGTACCATACACAAAAACTAGTTCAAAATGGATCAAAGACCTAAATATAAAACCCAAAACTATAAAGATCGTGGAAGAAAACATAGGGTCAAAACTAGAGGCACTAATACATGGCATTCAAATAGGATTCAAACCATAACTAACAATACACAAACACCAGAAGATAAGCCAGATAACTGGGATCTTCTAATAATTAAACACTTAGGCTCATCAAAACATGTTACCAAAAGAGTAAAAACAGAGCCTACAGAATGGGAAAAAAAATTTGGCTATGACAAATCCGACAAAGTTCTAATCTCTAAAATCTATAGGCAAATCCAACACCTCCACAACAAAAAACAAATAATCCAATTAAAAAATGGGCAAAGGAAACGAACATTCGTTTAGTGAAGTCACCAAAGAAGACATTCAGACATTCAATGTAAAATGGTACAACCATTCTGGAAAACGATATGGCACTTCCTTAAAAAGCTAGAAATAGAAATACCATATGACCCAGCAATCCCCTTCCTCGGAATATATCCTAGAGGAATAAGAGTCGTTACAGGAATAGACATATGCACACCCATGTTCACTGCAGTATTATTCACAGCAGCAAAAAGATGGAAACAATCTAAACATCAGTAGATGTATGGATAAACAAACTATGGTACATACACAAAATGGAATACTACACAACAACAAAGAACAACAATGAATCTACGAAACATCTCACAACATGGATGAATCTAGAGGGCTCTATGCTAAGTGAAATAAGTCAATCACAAAAGGACAAATATTGTATGAGACCACTAGCATAAAACCTCATGAGAAGGTTTGCACACAGAAAGAAACAATCTTTGCTTGTTATTAGGGAAGGGAGGTGAGAGGAGGAACAACTGAATATACCATGGACTGCCAAAAGAAAGAACAAATCTGTCTTGGAAGAAGCAAAACCAGAGTGCTCCTTAGAAGCAAGGATGGCAAGACTACATCTTACATACTTTGGACATGTTATCAGGAGGGATCAGTCACTGGAGAAGGACATCAGGCGTGGTAAAGTAGAGGGTCAGCGAAAAAGAGGAAGACCGTCAACGAGATGGATTGACACAGTGGCTGCAACAATGGGCACATGCGTAACAAGGATTGTGAGGATGGCGCAGGACTGGGCAATGTTTCATTCTGTTGTACAAAGGGTCACTGTGAGTCAGAACCAACTTGATGGCACCTAACAAAAACAACAGGCAATAGATAAGTGGTAACTTTAGTGAAGGGTAAGACAGTACACGATACTGGGCAAGTCAGCACTTGACCAAGGCAAGGTCATGGAAGCTCCACAGGCACATCCAAACTCCCTGAGGCACCAAATTACTGGGCTGAGGGCTGTGTGGACCATGGTCTCGGGGGACATCTAGCTCAATTGGCATAACATAGTTTATAAAGATATGCTGTACATCCTACTTTGGTAAGTAATGACTGGGGTCTTAAAAGCTTGTGAGCAGCTATTTAAGATACTCCACTGGTCCCACCTGTCTGGAGCAAGAGAGAATGAAGAAAACCAAAGACACAAGGGAAAGATTAGTCCAAAGGACTAATGGACCACAAGTACCACAGCCTCCACCAGACTGAGTTCAGCACAACTAGATGGTGCCTGGCTACTACCACCGACTGCTGTGACAGGGATCACAATAGAGGGTCCCGGACAGAGCTGGAGAAAAATGTAGAACAAAATTCTAACTCACAAAAATAAATAAATAAATAAATAAAGACCTGACTTACTAGTCTGACAAAGACTGGAGAAACCCTGAGGGTATGGCCCCCAGACACCCTTTTAACTCAGAACTGAAGTCACTCCTGAAGTTCACCTTTCAGCCAAAGATTAGACAGGTCTATAAAACAAACAATAACATAGGTGAGGAAGTGCTTTGTAGTTCAATCATGTATATGAGACTAAATGGGCACACATGCCCAAAAGCAAGGATGAGAAGGCAGAAAGAGACAGGAAAACTGGATGAATGGAAACAGGGAACCCAGGGTGGAAAATGGGAGAGTGTTGACATATCATGCGGGTTGGCAACTGATGTCACAAAACAATTTGTGTATTAATTGTTTAATAAGAAACTATTTTGCTGTGTAAACTTTCACCTAAAACACAATTAAAAATAAAAAGATGCTTCACCTGCCCAAGCACTTTTCATTTTCAAAGCAGGTATATCAACTTTTATATATAGCTGATTTCTAAAACTCCAAGCCTTAAATTTTTTCTTTTTTTTTAAAATAATGATAATAAGGCAAAACAGATGAAATTTCACACAGCAAAAATATCTGTACAATTCTCTAGAGGTTTTGCCAGTTTCTTCATAACCAAATTCTTCCCACTAATGAACTGGAGTCTGTAAATCTTAAAATAATGAAAAGTTTAACAACAAAACCAAAAATTACACTAAATAGACAATAGATAAGTGGTAACTTTGGTGAACGGTAAGACAGTACAAAATACTGGGGAAGCCAGCACAACTTGTACAAGGCAGGGTCATGGAAGCTCCATAGATACTTCCCAACTCCCTGAGGGACTGAATTACTAGGCTGAGGGCTGTGGGGACCATGGTCTCGGGGAAACTAGCTCAATTGGTATAACATAGTTTATAAAGAAAATGTTCTACATTCTACTTTGGTGAGTAGCGTCTGGGGTCTAAAAAGCCTATGAGCGGCCATCTAAGATACTCCACTGGTCTCATCCCTTCAGGAGCAAGGGAGAATGAAGAAAACTAAAGACACAAGGGAAAGATTAGTCCAAAGGACTAATGGACCACAACTACCACAGCCTCCACCAGACTGAGTCCAGTACAACTAGATGGTGCTCGGTTACCACCACTGACTGCTCTGACAGGGATCACAATAGAGGATCACAGACAGAGCTGGAGAAAAATGTAGAACAAAATTCTAACTGACAATAAAAGACCAGACTTACTGGCCTGACAGAGACTGGAGAAACCCTGAGAGTATGGCCCCCGGACTCCTTTTTAGCTCAGTAATGAAGTCACTCCTGAGGTTCATCCTTCAGCCAAAGATTAGATAGGCCCATAAAACAAATCGAGACTAAAGGGGCACACTAGTCCAGGAGTAAGGACTAGAAGGCAGGAGGGGCCAGGAAAACTGGTAATAGGGAACCCAAGGTTGAGAAGGGAGAGTATTGATATGTCGAGGGGTTGTTAACCAATGTCATAAAACAGTATGTGTACCAATTGTTCAATGAGAAGCTAATTTTTTCTGTAAACTTTCATCTAAAGTACAATTTAAAAAAAAGGAGGGGTGGGGAGAATAACAAGATCTCTCATGCCTCATCCCCAAAAAGGCCTCTTCATCAAAGTACACATAAGCAGTTGCACAGTACTTGCTTCACCCTTTGACCCAGAACATGAATATGTGAAATATTTTTTTTATGTAAGTAGCATGTACAAGGACAGCATCTGAACAGACTTTTTTTCCATTAAGATCCAAAGGGGAATGCATGGTATTCTGAAGTTTACAACTGGTTTTTAGGGCCTATCAAATAAGATAAATGTAGGGTACACATTTCTAATACAGCAGAACTTCCAGAAGACAGGCAATGATGCAGAAGTATGAGAGATTAGATAATGATTCCATAAATGGGTTCAGTGTGCGAGACAGGAGACACAGGCCGTGAAACACAGACTATGAGCTGGCAAATGGAGATGAGTTAATACTGCTTCTGAATCTGGGTTTCTGGGTTTTGGTTTAAGATAACTGCTCTGACACAGCTAATGGCAGAATCCTGGACAACGAATTACTTGCATTTTTAACTTGTGTTAACTTGGTAAAAATTAAAATGACTTGTAATTATTCTTCATTACTTTAGCTTTCAGAATTGGCTATGGGCTACTTCATTTGTCACTCACAGAAAGATTCCCATCTCCTGCCAAACTCAGCATCAGGGAGTCTTTGATGGAAATGTTTTCATAAATCCTTGGGGCTACACATCCGTTAGATACAAAATAGAGCTCCAAGTTTGGCCACATGTGAAGTTAGAAGACCCTTCAAAAATAAAATGCAGTCAATGAGGTTCTCCCCTCTCCCACTGTAAGCTTACGCTTCTTGGAATTACTCTCTTGGTTCCCGAAGAACTTTCATGGTTTGCCAAACCACCTATGACCCTGAATAGCCATGAGCTGTCAGCCTGTTGATCTGGTTCCCACACTGTGTTTCCATATTAATGCTGAAGACATGGATGCTAAATTGTATAGTACTTCTAACCTGTAAAAACACATTTACAGACACTGCCTCACTTCCTCCTCTCAAAATTTTATCCAAAACTCACCTCTTCATTACCCCTGCCCACCCCTCCATTGTGCACCCTGTCTCCAGGACACCACCACTACCCATCCTATTGGTCAAAGCCCAAACCCACAAGCCATCCTCAACTCTGCCTTCTCCTGGGCCACCATCCAATCACCAGATGTGGTTGATTCTACCTCTAAATTGCTACCTCCTTCTAGTCCATAAGGTGGCATAGTGGTTATGCGCTCCGCTGTTAACCAATGTCAGAGAGGTTTGAATCCACCAGCCACTCTGTGAAAGATGTGGCAGTCTGCTTCTGTAAAGATTACAGCCATGGAAACCCTATGGGGAAGTTCTACCCTGTCCTATAGGGTTGCTATGAGTCAGAATCGACTTGATGGCAGTGGGTTTGGGTTTTGATTCTAGTCCTACCTCCTAAGCTCAGGTACCACCATCTGCCTAGGCTACTGCAACAGCTCCTTATACCTGGCCTTAGTTTCTCCAATGTTCTCTCCATACCAAAGCACTGACTGCCCTGCTTAAAACTTCACTGATGCTCCCTGACTTATATGCATATAGAGCCCAAATGCACATAAGGCCCTTCACAATTTGGTCTCTTGCCCAGCATTCCAACCCCCCTGCTTACCAAACTTCCCTGGAATCCTATACTCCAGCCACACTGAGCTCCTCGGAGCTCCCTAAACATGACAACATTTTCATACATTCATGTCTCTGTCATGCTGCTTCTCTGACTTATCCTTTAGAGCTCCACTTAGGGTCACAATCCCAGAAAGCAACACGGTACTCACCTCCACCCCTACCTAACCCAGGTCCTGCACCACCTTCACAATCATTGTTATGCTGAGCCCATTGTCGTACCCACTGTGTCAATTCCTCTCCCTGAGAATCTTCCTTTTTTTTTGCTGACCCTCTAATTTACCAAGCATGATGTCCTTCTCCAGGGACTGGTCTCTTCTGACAACATGTCCAAAGTATGTGAGACGAAGTCTTGCCATCCTTGCCAATGGAGCATTCTGGCTGTACTTCTTCCAAGACAGATTTGTTTGTTCTTCTGGTAGTTCATGGTATATTCAATATTATTCACCAACACCATAATTCAAAAGCATTAATTCTTTGGTCTTTCTTATTCACTGTCCAGCCTTCCCATGCATATGAGGCAATTAAAAACACCATGGCTTGGGTCAGGCACACCTTTGTCCTCAAAGTGACATCTTTGCTTTTTAACACTTTAAAGAGGTCTTTTGCAGCAGATTTGCCCAATGCAATACATCATCTGATTTCTTGACTGCTACTTCCATGGGCGTTGATTATGGATCTAAGTGAAATGAAATCCTTGATAACTTCAATCTGTTCTCCATTTATCATGATGTTGCTTATTGGTCCAGTTGTGAGGATTTCTGTTTTCTTTATGTTGATGTATAATTAATACTGAAGGCTGTAGTCTTTGATCTTCATCAGTAAGTGCCTCAAGTCCTCTTCACTTTCAGTAAGCAAGGTTGTGTTATCTACATATTACCGGTTGTTAGAGTCTTCCTCCAATCCTGATGCCCCGTTCTTTTTAATACAGGCCAGCTTCTTGGATTATTTGCTCAGCATACAGACTGAATAAGTATGGTGAAAGGACACAAACCTGACACACACCTTTTCTGACTTTAAACCACGCAGTATCCCCTTGTTCTGTTCGAATGGTCTAAGTTCAGGTTCCTCATGAGCACAATTAATTGTTCTGGAATTCAAATTCTTTACAATGTTATCCACAATTTGTTATGATCTACACAGTCAAATGCCTTTGCATAATCAATAAAACATAGGTAAACATCTTTCTGGTATTGTCTTTCAGCCATGATCCATTTGATATCAGCAATGATAACGCTCGTTCCACGTTCTCTTCTAAATCCAGCTTGAATTTATGGCAGTTCCCTGTCAATGTACTGCTGCAACTGCTTTTGAGTGATGTGCAGCAAAATTTTACTTGTGTGTGATGTTAATGACATTAATGAGGCCTGGTTGTCAATGGGCCCAGAAGTGCAGAATATTAGAATTCAGAACATAATTCTTCCCACTAGGTTTAGTTTGTCTTCACCTCACTAGTAGCACAGAGAGGTGAAGTTTGTCTAAATTAAGACATCAGTCCCCTGATTTGGGGACACCAGACTTTGTAAAAGATGCATGGTCTTGCTCATGCGCCAATTCTAGCTCACGCACTTTTCTGTTTTAGAGATAACTATATAGCGTATCCCCAGAGAACCCAGGGTTCACTTCCATCACACTGTGCTGTCATTGCCCTATGTGTTATTTACCCCCTTAGACTCGAAGCAATTTGAGGGAAAGGATAATGTCTTGTTCATAAATATCTGCAGCACCCAGCACTAGTGCTTAACTGTTGCTTCTTAATAGGTGCTCAACAAATGCTTCTTGAATCAATAAAGGGAGAAGTTTTATGTAATTTTACAAATGAGGACTCTTGAGGCAGAAAGCAGTTAAGTGACTTGCTTAAAGAAGAACTGAGACTAAAGCCCATGCCTCGTGATTCCTGGCCCTGTGGGGTACGGGCCACCAGCTGTCAACAGGAGATGTCCCAAAGACCGAACAATCCAATGTAATACAAGGATAGTACCAACAGGTGGGAGCAAACCTTCTGAGTGACAGCTTTCCCTATGACCAACACGGAACAAACGTTAAATTCAGTGGGCCCTTAAGCAGCTACATTTTCAGACATATTCCCAGGCTTTCTAGCAGCCTGATCCTTCGAGGCCCACATACTATACCTTTTTCCTCTGTTACGTGGCCAAGTAACTTCTCAAGCTCAGGAAGTTTCAGCAACAGGGTGCAATTTGGAAATGTGTCATCCACCACAACTTGATCCAGGGGCTGGAATTTTCCCTGAAAAAACACTTCACTCAGTCAACAAACTCACACATGGAAAGACAACAAAAAGGGGTATTACCTTATGGCTAGGACTTTACACTGAGGTCAGTCACTTGTCCCATATAATGAATCCCTAAGAATCCCTGCACTAAATGGGGCAGGCTCCGGAAGTGACCCTCAGTTCCCTTTATGAAGCTCTTGTGAGAGCTGGGGCTCCAACCAGCACATCATCTACCTTGGGGCAGAGTCACCAAAGTAAAGAGGGGCATTATTCTGGAAAAGCACTGGAAGCCATAGAAACTTACAAAGATAGCAGTGATTACCTAAGGTTAGTCTAACCCACTGAATGTGAAGATGAAGCAGCCGAGGACCACACAGCAGGAGTCCTGATTATCACACAGGAATAAGCCCAGACTGCGTCCAGAGTGGAGTCCCTGGGTGGTGCAAACAGTTAAGTGCTGGGCTACTAACCAAAAGGTTGGCAGTTCAGATCTGCCCAGAAGACCTGGCGATCTGCTTCCAAAAGATCACAGCCATGAAAATCTTATGGAGGGTAGTTCTAGTCTGAAACACATGGGGTCACTATGAGTCAGAAACAACTGATGGCAATTGGTTTGGTTTTGGTTTTTTTGCGGGGGGGGGTTTGATTTTTTTGGGAATGTACCTCTCCCCTCTGCATATTCACTCCAAGGCTGAAGAAAGAAACACCCACAAAGAAAAATACCAAAAGTAAATCTACTCCTGTCAAAGCTGTCTGATATGCTTTCAAACTGAGACCATAATAGCAGGAAAGACAACTAGAGGGTAAGTACAAGCAAGCTGCAGACACACTCAAATTAGGCTCAGATACAGAAGCACAGGGGGCCTGGTCGCCAGTGGGCCCAGAAGGGCAGAATTCAGAACATTACTCTTCTCACTTCAGTTTAGTTTGTCTTCACTAGTATCATGGAGAGGTGGTTTGTCTAAATTAAGATATTAGTCCTCTGATCTGAGGATACCGGAACACAAGTCATTGTAAAATGACTTATAAAAGATGCGTGGTTTTGCCCATGCGCCACTTCTAGCTCATTCTTCTGGTTTAGTGACAACTCCTTCTGAAGACAGAAAAACTGTGTCTGATCAATTTTCTGTCTGGAAATGTAGCTTTCTTTGGTTTTAAGGTGAAATCTTCTCACTCATTCGGTAGTATGTGTAATACCTTGGCATATTTTCTGTTAGAATAACAACTAGCAAGAAATGCCTCAATTCAAATGTTCTCATTTTCCCTCAAATGGCAAGAATAATTTACAGATTTCTTACAGGTCTTACTGTCTTCAGACTTCTACCTTAATCTATATTCTTTCATGATCAACCAATAGTTTAAATATTTACTCTAAAGCAATACTCTATCAGTAAAGGACTATTACACAGTCATGATATAATTAATGTTCTCATTCTTGTTTTCTTTACCACACATACATAAAAGGTAAATGCAACAAACAACCTGCTAATGCTCTGAATACACAATTAATAACACTTGGGAAAGCTAGAAAGTAGAGTTATTTTTACTGAGGTTAAAATAAGTCTGGTGATTAAAAAAGGATAGGTCAACATTTCAAAAGTGCTTACCGATTTTTTTCTAAGTAAGAAAAGGTCACTTCTAAAATACAGGGAAAGAAATAACTAAATGTCTTATGTGTTATTTTAAAGGATCCCTCTAGCACTTGAGAGAAGAAAGTAAGATGGTTTAAGATGAAAGCAAGCCAGCCCCCTGCGAAGGATTTCAGCTTCATTCTACCTGTCAGCCTGAACCAGCCCTGGCACCTGGGGCTCCCAGAGACATGGTGCTAATGGGAAATGGTCAAACACTCCCAATAGAAGGGGAGGGGGACTTAAAAGTACACCAATACATGCACTAGGGCTGGTTGGTGGTGTTCTCTCTGTTAATTTATCCTAGAAAACACCACGTCTGTGAGCCAACTGAAGTTTTCAGCTTCCTCTCAGAATACTCTCAGGGCCTTCCTAGTGATGACCGCAACAGTTTCTGCACGTTAGAAAGCCATGACTTGAGCCCTCTTCGCTTATATGACCTAATTACATTGGTTACCATGGTAGCTTCCAGATACATAATTTCACTAATCCACACTAAGGAGTCCCTGGGTGGTGCAAATGGTTAATGCACTCGGCTGCCAACCAAAAGGTTGGAGGCACCTCAGAAGAAAGGCCTGGTGATCTACTTCGAAAAATCAGCCACTGAAAATGCTATGGAGCACAGTTCTACTGTGACACACATGGGGTCACCATGAGTCAGAATCGACTTGATGGCACCTGGATGAACTATGGTTATTCAGACTTGGGTATTTGGCGGTAAATGAATGACGTGAACCTGTCATGTCAAGGGAAAGACAGTATTTGTAGCAAATGATAAAGTTTGAATTTTGAGGCAAAAATCAGAATTATGGAAAATCTGTATCTGCCACCATGACAGTATCCTAACACTTAAAGAATCTTCTGATGAGATCAGTGGTGATATGGACAAAGGTGATTTTTTTAAATTTATAATGAGATTTGGAAGATGTGCATAACTCAGTAAACAGATATTTTCCAAAGGACCATGTATGATGCTACAAAATCAGACATGGGTGAAAGATCCATTTTAAGTGCAAGATGGACCAGTGGATTTTAATTTAACAGAATACAAAAAGTTGACCATTAGGATTTCAGATTCCACACTGCAACTAACCTTTAAGAAAAGTTTTTGATTTTTGGAGTAGTATCAGAGAAGAGTATCCACAGTTATCTGAAAAGGCTATCATAATATTCTTTCCTTTTCTGACTGCATATCTGTCTGAGAACAGATATTCTTCATATAATTCCACCAAACAATGTATCAAAACAGACTGAATGCAGAACCATAGATGAGAATCCAGTTGCCCTCTAGTAAGCCAGACATTAAAGAGATTTGCAAAAATGTAAAAGAATGCTATACATCTCATTAATTTTTTTAATTAAAATGTGTTATTTATATTAACATGCAATGGGCTTATTTATTTTTAAATAAATTAATAAAAATATTGTTAAAGTTCTCAGTTTTAATTTCTAATATGGTTAATATTGATAGATAGAACCCACAGAAATAAAAGCTCTTTGGGATGCTTAAAACTTTCTAAGAGTATAAAGATGTCCTGAGACCAAAATGTTTCAGACCACTGGCTGAAACTATCACTATTAGTAAGCTGTCTTTATTTATAATGCAAAGTTAAATTTTAGCCAGCAGGATTCCATAAAGTCTCAACTAAAGACTTCCCCATTGATGAGCTTTTACTAGACACGCCCCATTTTACCTATTACACCCACTGCTGTCGAGTCAATTCTGACTCATGGCCATCCTACAGGACAGAGGAGAACTGTCCCACAGGGTTTCCAAGGAGTGGCTGGTGGATTCGAACTGCTGACCTTTTGGTTAGCAGCCGAGCTCTTAACCACTACGTCATCAGGGCTCCTACCTACTACACAGTCTCTCACAAAGAAGAAAATGAGAGAAAATAATTCTTCTTTCTTCCTCAAGGCTTGTGGTCAATTTTTTTTTGTTTTAAACATTCGTATTATATTTCAAATCTAATGAGTACTTAATGACAAAAGTTTTTATTGTCAGATTCTGTCAACCAAGTAAGGCATAAGGGGTTGGGTGATTCTCAGAGGTCATGTGGCAAGCTAACGCTAAACTAACCAGGTGCCACAGAGTTGACTTTGACTCATGGCAACTACATGTGTGTCAGAGTAGAACTTCCTCCATAGGGTTTTCAGTGGCTAATTTTTGGGAAGTAGATCACCAGGCCTTTCTTCTGAGGCAGCTCTGAGTGGACTTGAACTTCCAACTTTTTGGTTAGTGTTAACCACTTGTACCACCCAAGGAGTGTTAAATTGGATCAAGATTAAGACCCTGGTTGTCAGCTCTACATGTCAATGCTCTGATCTTCGCTAGCACACAGGATACATGTACAATAACCAATTTAAATCTGAAGTGTGGGGAATCTACATTCAGATAATTAAAAGGAGAGAGAAGAGATAAAGTAAAGAACAGTCTATTCTGTTTCTTCATTGGTAATACCCCAAACTGAGAAACTCACCTCTTTTTCAGTCTTCATAAGATAGTGGAGAATCAGAAATAATGGGTCCATTGGTGTGGCAAAGTGGAGGTGACCTTCTACAGATTAAAAAGAGAACAAAAAGAATTAAATATCTTAGAAAGACAATTTGGCTACTTCATCTTAATCCCAATGGGAAAACCATTCATTGAAAATATATTTGAAATCACAAATTAAGACCGTCTGTTTATAAAGGCCCAAGATTTCTAGGTGACTATCTCAAAAGGCAGAACGTGGTCCATGAGATTTTACTCCAAAGAGCTTCGAATCCCTGTGTGGACAGGAAAGTCAAGACACTGGAATAGATCTTTAACTTCCCACTTCAGCCTTTGGAAATCATTTTCAACAGCAGCCAAGAAAGAAATGCGGGAGCGGCCCGTAGGTAGAATGGTGAACTAGGCAAATACTAGGAAACCAGCATAAGTCAGTCCATCTATAAAGCAGCAGTAAAGTGTCATTTCCTGTGCTTTTGAGGATGAAGTGATGGGAAAGCAATAGCATCAGTGTGCAGACGGTTCCTTCTACGGTCCGCTCTGCAGTGGGCTCACAGCTGAACAGGCCACTGACTCAAAGCTTATAAGGCTGTTAACCACCATGACCCTCCTGCCCCTGGAAGAAAAAGGCAAGAGGGCAGCAATCTAACAAGACCGGACATAAGCAAACAGAACAAAAGATTAATGATACTTTCCAGGCTAAAACGGAAAAAGGCATATCAAAACAACACAAACCAGCCCACCTGCTCCCCACTTCTCTTTCCTCCATCTCACTCCCTCCAAGCATCGCAGACTCCTCCCATGGACATGAACCAGAAGGGGTATTTCACCAAATGGAACAGCAAACACTTCATTTACCTCCTCAAAACTTACTGTTTTAGCTTCAGGAAACACATTGTTATGTTATGGGTTGAACTGTACCTTCTGAAAAGATACGCTGAAGTCCTAACCCCTATACCTGTGAACGTGACCCTGTTTAGAAACAGAATCTTTGAAGACGTAACTAAGTTAACATGAGGTCATACTGAAGTGCGGTAGGTCCTAAGCCCATCTGAGTGCTGTCCTTGTATAAAGGAGGAGAAGAGATACAGAGGACAGACAACCATATGAAGACAGAGGGACACAGAGGACAGACAGCCACACGAAGACAGAGGGACACAGAGGACAGACAGCCACATGAAGACAGAGGCAGATGAATCCAAGAGCCAAGGAACACCAAGAGGCTGGGAGAAAGGCATGAACAGTTTCTGTCTCAGCCCTGAAAGGAATCCATACAGCTGGTACTCTGATTTGGACTTCCAGCCTCCAGAACTGTGAAACGACACATTTCTGTCATTTAAAGCCACCCACCTTGTGGTATTTTGTTATGACCGCCCTAGGAAACCAAATAAACATGTACTCACATTTATTCTCTAACAGAGCAACCTACCGATAGAGCTAAAAATTCTACCCCTAAGTATCTGTGGATGGATAGATGGATAGATATGCGCGCCGCACGCACACACACGAATCCATTTCATAGAACGTAAGTTAAAAAAACCTAAGGAAGTAATTTCATACCGTTGTGCCACTGCTTGATTATTTTAAAAAAGTAGAAGAGAAGTTTATAAAAATAACCTTACCAGAAGCTCTAAGCTCATTTTATATGAGGCACCCATCAAATTCAGAAATTAGCAACAGTTTTTTTTTTTTTTTTTGGTCTGAAAACAATATTCTGATAGTCACTCTTGAAAACAGCTTCTTCTTCAGGATTAAGTTTAAAAAGAAGATGATGAAAAAAGCAGTACCAACTCAAGCAGTGCAGGACAGATGATCAGTCATCTGTCTCCTGATATTTTCCACTTTCAGTCTGGATATTACTATGTTAATCTAGTTAAATACAATTGCAGATGTATCGCATTAGAAGCTGGAACTCTATTATTATCAAATGAATAAGCATAGCAGCAACAATTAAAGGACATATATACTTTCTACCTACTAGCCTATACACAGCTGGCCATTTGCATTTTGGCAACTGAGAACTACTTCAAATCTTCTGATGCACATAGATATAGAAAATTTATCACCAGCAGTAAATAAACCCTTCCTCTAGACTGCCTAAGAAGAAAGGCAAAGTGGCCTTTCTACCTTAGCACTAAGCACAACCTGCATAGCAGTAGAAGCAGAGGGGTTAGGAAGAAACAGAAAGCACTCTCTGAGAGCAAGGAGAGGATAGGCAGATACAATGTCTGTTGTTCCTGTTAGCTGCTGTTGAGTAGGCCCTCGACTCATGGTGACCCCATGCACAACAGAGCAAAATGCTCCCTGGTCCTGTGCCATCCCCATGGTCAGCTGTGGCTCGGATCCTTGTGATCAATCCAGAGTTTTCATCAGCAGATTTTTCGAAATAGAACACCGGGCCTTTCTTTGTAGTCTATCTTAGTCTGGAAGCTCTGCTGAAACCTGTTCAGCATCACAGCAGCACACAAGCCTCCACTAACAGACGGCTGGTGGCTGCGCATGAGGTGTATCGGCTGGGAATTGAATCTGGGTCTCTTGCACGGAAGGCAAGAATTCTACCACTGAATCACCACTGCAGGATGCCTCACTACCCAGTGACTCCCCTGCCAAGGCCCCGAACAGCAGTCTTTCGGTATTCTTTTTCACTGAATCAGTGTTGCCCCCAAATTAAGGGAACATTAAAAGAAACAGAACTATGGTGGTGTGGGGGATGGCTGGGGGGACACTAGTAATTCGGATGACAAGGCATTAAAAAAAGAAAATCTTTGTTATATTCTAGATTATCTTGGAAGCTATGTGTGGTGGATTAATTACTTTTGTGTGTGGCCTTTATAGCCCTGGTCTTGTTAACTCCCACCCAGATGATTGTGTGATAGGGTAACTGTGGCCTACCAAGGGGATTGGTCAGTTTTTCCTTAAACAGAGCCAATTCCAGAGCAGGGAGGAGGAGCCCACCACCACCAAGGAAGGAAAGACCTGGCAGCAGAGACCTGGCAGCAGGAGACAGTGTGGTGGGCTTCCCAGCCCATGGAGAGAAAAAGCTGAGTGTCTTTGGGTAGAGATCAAGGGCCAGGGAGAGCCGCGTACCTGCGAGCACAGCTGGGGAGACTCTATACTGATGGAAGAACTGTATCCTGAGTGTTCTTGAGCCTGAATTGTACCTATTGCTTCCCTAAAAAACTCTGCCATTGTGAGTATGTTTGTGAGTTCTGTGTGGCTGCTGCAATGAATAACCGAATGCAGCAGAGAAGTAGAGAGTGCTGTGGGAGGGACGGCTGGTGTTACAGTTGGTAAAGATGGCAGAGAGAGGAGGAATGTCTGACTTCAAATCAGCCTTGGGCTGTTGATCTTGGTTCTGCTTCCCCCTTGCGGGACTGGAGGAGGTCAGACACTGCCCCCAAGCCATTATTACACTATGTCAGTATACATTCTCAGAAATACGATGTTAAAAACTTGAGGGTTGTTCATTGTGAAAATGACAATTCTACCCAAAGCAATTTACAAATACAATGCAATCCCGATCCAAATACCAACAACATTCTTCAAAGAGATGGAAAAA
>NW_004443980.1:2003645-2024499 GCF_000243295.1 Trichechus manatus latirostris
AAAAAAAAAAGGTTGAGAAGTTAGAGGGTTGATATGTCGTGGGGTTGTTAACCAATGTCATAAAACAACATGTGTACTTCTGTTTCATGAGAAACTATTTGTTCTGTAAGCCTTCACCTGAAGTACAATAGAAAAAAAAAAAAAAAAACTTTAGGGTTGTTATTGATTGAACTGTGCCCTGGCAAAATACGTATTGGAATCCTAACCTCTATAAATGTGGATGTAATCCTATTTGGAAATAGGGCCTTATTAACATAAAGAAAAAAACTCTATCAGTATAGGGTGTATCCTAAACCTAATCACTGCTAGGCGACATAAGGAGCAACACAGAAGCAAGCACAAAAGGGGAGAAGATGCCACGTGGAGATCACCAAGGAACCGAGGAACACTGAGGTGACAGAGGCTGAGACAAGGATCTTTCCCAAGAGCCGAAAGAGAGAGGGTCTTCCCCTAGAGCTGCTGCCCTGAATTTGGACTTCTCACCTCCTGAACTGTTAGAAAATAGATTTCTGTTCGTCAAAGCCACCCACTTGTGGTATTTCTGTCCTATCAGCACTAGGAAAGTAAGCAAAAGTCCTCAAGAGTGGCCAAGAGGAAAAGCAAAGAAGTTCCAGGTGACAGGATGTGCACCCTGTGCTGCAAAGGGTGATCTAACTTCTGACTGAGCCACTGTCAGCACTTTAGGAGACAAATCAGAGTTATTAGTTTGAATTTCCTACCATCTAAGACACACAGGTATTGACCTAAACCTGCTCCAATCACCTTCCCCTTCTCCTTGAGTAATTAAACCTTGCTATGGTGCCAAGGAAGGCAAAACCTTGGACCAGACTCAAACCGAGGCTGGCAGGCCTGTGTGAAGGATGGACGAGCCGGAGCACGCGCTCAGCTGCTGGAAATACATACACCACATCACTCACCTGACTGAACTGATTGATTTATGAACCAAGAACGGTGTTTCTCCTTGAAAACTTTTATTTCAAACAGCTGTTGTAGGCACATATCAAACAAGTAAATGGCTCCTTCCCCTGTTAAGACAAACCTGTTTTTTATTTGCAAGTTTTCACATTAAAAAAAGAAAAAAATCAAAAGACTATCCAACAGCTCTGAGGAATGTTCCTACTAGGAACATAAACATACATAGATACATTCTCTACAAACTGACTCCAAGGAAAGCTTACAGCTATTACATACAGATCCTTGTTTCCCAGCTCTATAGACTCCACTGGACTTAAACCAACAAATAAAAACACACAGATCATTTATCTTAACTGTCCAAAGCCTCTCACTGAACTTTCATCAAAGCAGGAGGGGAATCCGTTCCTGCACTGTCAACATCTAATGGAGCAGCCCGTGGCTCCCCTGACACACAGACCCAGAGAGGGGACCAGCCCACAGACCAGCTCCACGTCAGAATGGCAAGGGCCCTGGCAACATGCTTCAAGAGAGTAAAGCATTCAACTGGATGGAGTTCCCTTTCTTTCTTAAAAAAAAAAAAAATGGGGTGGGGTAGGGAGTGGACCATGCACATCTGTGTGTTTTATTCCTCCAATTCATGAAATGTTGTTCTAAGCACAGTGCAATCTCTGGAGTCAATGTGCCTGAATGTGAGTCCACCTCCACCATATGTTGGCCAAGTGCCCTGGGGGAAGTTATGTAACTTTTCTGTGCCTCTATTTCCACCGCTGTAAAATGAGGGCATTACTGAACCTGCCTCTCAGGGTTTTTATAATAAAGACTAAAAAGACAGAATACATAGTAAAGTTCCTAAACAGTACTTGGCACCTAGTAAGTGCTCAGCAAATGATAGCCTTTATTTTTCCATTGTCAATGTAGCAAATAAAAACATTTCCTCCTCTATTGTCCACAGACATTAAGATAAAACAAATTTTATAAGAGGGTTGACTCTTTTTTTATATCTGTAATGTTGTTAAATGTTTTCAAACCTTTAAACCTGTTGCCATCGAGTCAATTCTGACTCATAGCAACCCTATAGGGCAGAGGAGAACTGCCCTGTAGAGTTTCCAAGGAGTGGCTGGTGGATTCGAACTGCCAGCCTTTTGGTTAGCAGCTGAGCTCTTAGCCACTGCACCACCAGGGCTCCTTAAAACCTTTACTGCTAACTAAAACTTCTCTTGAAGAAATATTTCTCACCTCGCCTTAGTCTTATGTGTATAACTAGGTGTTCCAAATAATACAGCCGACTGTTATGGATTGAATTATGTCCCCCCCAAAATGTGTGTATCAATTTAGCTGGGCCATGATTCCCGGTATTGTGTGGTTCTCCTCCATTTTGTGACTGTAATTTTATGTTAAAGAGGATTAGGGTGGGATTGTAACACCCTTACTAAGGTCACATCCCTGATCCAATTTAAAGGGAGTTTCCCTGGGGTGTGGCCTGCACCACCTTTTATCTTACAAGAGATAAAAGGCAAGGGAAGCAAGCCGAGAGCTGGGGACCTCATACCACCAAGAAAGCAGTGCCGGGAGCAGAGAGTGTCCTTTGGACCCAACGTCCCTGTGAGGAGAAGCTCCTAGTCTGGGGGAAGATTGGTGAGACGGCCAATAGAGAGAGAAAAGCTTCCACTTGAGCTGATGCCCTGAATTTGGACTTTAGCCTACTTTACTGTGAAGAAATAAACTTCTCTTTGCTAAAGCCATCCACTTGTGGTGTTTCTGTTACAGCAGCACTGGGTGACTAAGACACCGACCAATGACATTCAATTTCATCTGGAGGAAATGAACACTGGAGGGAGTCAGGATGTTTTTCCTCTTGTTGCTTTTTTGTCTCTTCAGCAACAACAGAGGCACAGCCCAATGGCTTTCACTTACTTTTCCTATTCAGTGTTATAGTCGCTAGGAGAATGCTCTGATTTGAAAAATCTCAAAACTTTATAAATTAATAAGAAAAAAGATAAATAATATCACCAAATTCACTGTATATTTATAGTATATTTTAATATTTTTGTCTTAAAAAAGGAAGAAAACAGAATATGCACTGAATATAAAATTAAACAAAATTATTTCTAATAAAATATGCATCTCTTCAATATATAATGTTTTTAATAAATTTAAAAAATCCCGACAAGGAAAAATACACTTATTAGACAGAATGAAATAAGGAAAGTACAGCTAAAAATGAAACTACTCAAAATTTTGGTATGTCAAGTAAAAGCCTTCTTTTTAAAAAAATTCTGGTTGTTTACTTTACTTTGTAACATAAAATGAATATAAATGAAATCTAATGTGGAATAACTAAGAAAAGTTGGCTTAAGAAAACCAAAGAAAATTAATCTGTTTTAAGAGAGAAATGAAACTTGCTACTTTTTTGTTTTGCCTGCATGTGAAATGAATGAACAGTCCTGTGGATTACAATTATAAGAAAAAAATAAAAAGCTGTTTAAATTGAATGAATTATCTGGGAAGACAAGTAATGTCTTCAGCTTGTTTTTTTTTCACCTCATGATGCCATTTTAACTTTAAAAGCTATTCCAGAAGAATAGAGACGCAAAGTGAAATAAGTACATACACTTATCAGTCTCAGTGTTCAAAAAACATTCAAGTTATCATTACTGGGGGAAGGGAAATGGAGGGGAGGGAGAGGAGAGAAGACTAGAGGACAGGAAAGGAGCGGAGGGAGAGAAGAAACTTACCTGAACATGGGTTAACCAGTTTTACAAACATAAGCCCATTTTTCATCTTCTTTGAAGCATCTTTCAAATATTCTGAAAAGAAATGGTGAATTTGTAAAACTAAAAGACACTTGCTTTGTTGCTCATCTTATTTACTTTACCCAGTTTCCTTTCTTCTACTTATATGACTTTTCTTTCTAAAACATTTAACTCAGTTCTAACACTTAAAAGCTGTGTGATCTTGAGCAAATTACCAATTTCTCTGTAACTCACAGGAAGATTTCAGGCCTTTTTAGTTTAGCTTTTTGAGAAGTGATGAAGAGCAGACCTCTAGAGTCAGATGGCCTGGATCATGTTTCAACCATTTGATGGCTTTGTCACCTTGGGCAAGTTCCTAAATCCCCGTCTCAGTTGCCACATTTATAAAATAATAACAATATACTTGCCTTTCAAAGGATTCAATTAGCTGGTCTGTTGAAAGCTCCTAACACAATCAGGCAAATAGGAACATATAATAAATCAGAGCTACTGTTACTAGCATTATTGTTTTTATTATTACTACTACTATGGAGTAGAACATTTTTAAAAATAAATGTTTATCGGTCATTTATAATTTTGCCCCTAACTGTGATTACCTAATCATGTCCTTTGCCCATTTTTCCAGTTGGGTGTTCATCTTTGTTTCACTACTGTAGGAGGAGTCTTTATATCAATTCTGTTTATGATTTCTTGCCATATAGAAGAAATAAAATCTTTGTGTAATCATATCCATCTGTTTGTTTATGGCTGTATTCTTTGTGTCATACTCAGAAAGGCCTTCAAGATTATGAATTACCTATATTTTCTTCTAATACTTTTATGTTATATCTTTAACCTATCTAGAATATATCTAGTAATGTAGTAATACACAGAGAGGAGATCTAACTTCAATATTTTTTCAATGAGTTGACCAGTTGTACTGGGGTTACTAAATACGCTATCATTAAAATGTCACCTTTATGCTAAATATATAAAATGCATGTATGAGCATGTCTATGGACATTCAATTGTGATTCACTAATCTGTGTCTGAAGAAGCCCTGGTGGTGCAATAGCTAAGCACTCAGCTGCTAACCAAAAGGCTGGCAGTTCCAACCAGCGGCTCTGCTGGCGAAAAGACCTGCCAATCAGCTGCCGTTAAGATTACAGCCTAGAAAACTCTATGCGGGCAGTTCTACTCTGTCACATGGGGTCGCTATGTGTCGAAATTGACTTGGTGGCACCTAACAATGGCAACAATCCATGTCTGTATAAGCATCTGTACCTCAATATTTTAATTACTATATCTTTATGTTGGGAGGATGGTCTGCCTCTATATCTCCCATCTGGAACATTCTCTGATAAAGAGGCTGGGAACTGGGTCTCTCTCTCTCTCTCCCAGACCCTCCTCCTTATCAGAGAAGCCTTCCTCTCTGTTATGGGCACACAATAACTTTGTCTCTTGTTCATGCGTGGGCACCATATGGCACCTGGCCAACCAGACTTCTGTATCTGTTCCTAGCAGGGAGGGAATGGGGTCTCTCTCTGTCGCACAGGGCAGTGTGTGTGGAGAAAATGCCTTGCACTGGCTGCAAGGTGGGACTCACTGGCCATAGGAGACCAGTGCCCACAAGTGAAGCTGATCTTGCTCTGTCTCTCCTTTCTGTGAGTAAATTGTTATTCCATGCATTAGTATAGCACGTGGTTTGTCTTTTGTTGGTGACCTCGAACCCTGGTATGACACTTTAAAATACATTTTAATATCTCCTAAGCTAAATCCCCTTATTATGTTTCTTCTACAATAAGTGACTGTCAAAGTTTTAATGATTTAGATTAAAACATTGTTCCATGACAATCTTATTGATAACTAATCTTCCATGTACTTTGAGTGGCATACTTATAGAACTTATTTAAAGAGTCTCTCTCCAAAAGGTACAAAGGGGCTTTGGTTGATAAAGGAGTGTAGTGGCGATCTACCAAAAATCAAAACAGAAAGCTTCAGAGGAAGGAGAGAGGTTTTACTCTCTCTTATTTCCTGTGGCTCTCACTCCCTTCCTCCATTTCAGAGCTTCATAAACTTAAAACATAGCAAGCATGTTTAGAAACTGGCTTATTCATAAATGCTTAAACTGTATTTTTTTTTCTTAAACTAAATGTGAAATTAAATATGTAAATGGACAATAATCCACTAATTTTGAGATTTCCACTTCCAAACAGGATGGAATAACAGCTCAATTTACAGTCCAATTTACAGTCTCACTGGAGACAACAACAAAAAGCCATGAAGGACAATAATTCCCAAGAGATGGGAAACAAATGATATGAGCCCCATGATTAGCCCAGCTTACTGCCATGAGAGAGATTCCAGGCCACAGCACAGGAAGGGAGAATCCAGGTGAAGCCAGACAGACTCCCTGAGTGGAGGAGACAGAGCTGGGGTGCTGGAGACACCAAGGTGTCTAGAGTTCACAGGGCAGCACACAGGAAAAGGAGAGAGTTACAAAGAAAGAAAATTCCAGAGACCTGCTGAGGGTCCTCCTTGAGCATTCAACAAAGTATTGATCAGTACATGCATGTGATAAAACTACCCGAGGCCAAGGGAAAAAAAAGAACACCAGAAAGGATTAGAGGCAACAGTATCTCAAAATTAGACAGGGCCCTGAACTGCACCTGTTCCCAAATAGACGGGAGAACCTCATAATTCTTGGGGTATTGGGTAGAATTCTCTTGTGCATAGGGTCGCTATGAGTCGGAACCAACTTGACAGCACCTAACAACAACAATAACTCAAAAAGATCTTGCCTCGGCAGTAGGGAACAATTATCCCTAGACTAAATGCTGCTCTGATTCTGGCAAACCATTTTTAAAAGCAAGATCTAAAAGGATCAAACAGGTAAAGGATCAAACAGGTAGCTGTGTCCCAGAACAAAGCTCAAAAATATTTATAGGAATATAAAAATATCCAGCATCCAACAAGGTAAAATTTCCAATGTCTGACATCCAATCAAAGATTACCAGGCATACAAAAAAGCAGAAAAATATGATCTATAATTACAAAAAATAAATAAATTACTGAGAAGAGGTATTGATATTAGACACAGAAATTAGAACTAGCAGACAAGGGCATTAAAAACAGTATTTCTCATGTACAAAAAGTTAAGTACATGGAAGAGACAGAGATTTTCTTTTTTTTTAAAGACCTAAATTGAATTCCTAGAGATGATGAAAAATACATTGGATGAGATTAATGGCAGAAGAAAAAAACTAGTAAATCTGAAGATATAACAACAAAAATTACCCAAAATGAAAATGCAGAAAAAAAAAAAAACTTAAAAAAAAAAAATGAAAAGAGCATCAGTGAGCTCTTGGACAACTTCAAGCATCCTAATATATCTATAACTGGAGTTCCCAAATGAGAAGAGAGAAAGGAACAGAAAATATATTTGAAGAATGTGTGGCTAAAATGTTTCCAAATTTGATGAAAACTATAAACACAGAGATCCAAGAAGCTCAATGAACGCAAAACACAAGAAACATGAATAAAACTAACCAAGACACATTATAATTCATAGTTCAAAACCAGTAATAAAGAGGAAGTAAAAAGCAGCCAGAGAAAAAAGACATATTATAAACAGAGGGAAAAACAATCTAAAACAAAACAAAAAACTAATGATAACAGCAGATTTCTTGTTGGGAGTGATGCAAGCCAGAAAACAATGGAGCAAAATATTTAAGAACTTAAAAAAAACAACTCATAAACCTAGAATTCTAGATCCAGGAAAAATACCTTTAACAAATGAAGGTGATATATACAGACTTTTTCAGACATACAAGAGTTGAAAGAAATAATCACCGCAGACCTGCACTACAAGAAACAGTAAAGGAAGTCTTTCAGGCAGAAAAATACGATACCAGGTGAAAATATGAATCTACATAAAGGAATAAGGAATACCAGTAATGGTAACTACAGAGGCAAATGAATAAGATTTTTTTTTCTTATTTAAATCTCATTAAAGATAACTAGTTTAAACAAAAAAAAATTTAGTGTGGGGTTTATAACATATGTATAAGTGAAATGTATGACAACAATAGCATAAAGGCCAGGAGAGGGAAAAATGTAAGTATACTATTGTAAGTTTCTTATACCATATGTGAAGTGGTATAATATCATCTGAAGGTAGAATGTGATAAGTTAAACATATATACAACAAACTAAGCAACCACTAAATAACAAAAAAGTTACTAATAACACAACAAAAGAGATGAAATAGAATCATAAAAAAAAATCAAATCAGTTCATCCAAATCAGTTCATCCAACAAAAGGAGAAAGAGTAAAGGTGGTATAAATAACAGATGAGATAATTAGAAGGTGACAGACTCAAACCTAACCATACTGATAATCACATTAAATGTAAATAGTCTAAACACCCCCAATTAAAAGGCAGAAATTATTGGATTGGATAAAAAAAAAAAAGACAAAACTATATGCTGCCTATGAGAAACACATTTTACATACAGACATGTAGGTTAAAAGTAAAAAGAAGGAAGACTTAACATGGTAACACTAATTATAAGAAAGATGAAGTGGCTATATTAATAAAAGAAGGTCATTTCATAATGATACCCATTGCCAGTGAGTAAATTTAGACTCATGGTGACCCCATGTGTTGCAGAGTAGAACTCCTCCATAGAGTTTTCTTGGCTGTAATCTCTACAGAAGCAGTTTGCTAGGCCTTTCTTTCACAGAGCCGCTGGATGGGTCCAAACCGCCAACCTTTAGGTTAGCAGCCAATTGCAAACCACTTGCATCACCCACTTCCATTATCATAGAAAGGTCAATTAAAAGGACATCACAAACAATACGTGTATTAATTGTTTAATGAGAAACTAATTTGCTCTATAAACCTTATCTAAAATACAATTAAAAAAAATAAAGGACATAGGGAGGGGGTCAATATGGCAGAACAGTCAGATGTTTCATGCCATCCCTCTTACAACAAAGACCTGAAAAAAAGAAGTGAATTGGATATATATGATAATCTAAGAACCCTAATCATCAAAGACTCAGACTGAGCAACAGGTGGGAGGAAAGACAATTCCAAAATGGCAGAAATGAGGAATTACGGATCATGGATCATCAGCGTCCTGCTAGCTGAACCTGCACAGTGACACAGGTTGAGGCAAGCAGCAACATCCCAAGCCAAAACCTACCCTGCCCCGTTGGTGCAGCCAAGCAGCAGCAAATCCACACGCACCTCCAGAACTAAAAAGGACGGACAGCAGGCCTGTGAAAGGTAAGTGCAAGCGCCCAAACCACTGCACATGCACCATAACCCTTCCCCCCACCAGAGCTCCATGGCCAAGGAGTCCTCCCTTCTCCTCACCCAGCCCCCTCCCTGATTCAACACCAGTCTGGCAGCATTCAACACCACCACCACCCCTAGGTCTGGAACTCACAGCCAGGTCTAGAGGCACCTGCTCCTTCACTCAGCCACTGGCATAAGGGCTCCATGGACTTGCAGTGCCCTTCACCTCTGCCGACTAGACACCACATGCCCTCATTAGGACAAAATTGACAGGGAATCCACCTGAAGCCCATTTCCACCTGCAGCAGCTAAGTGGAAGCTGTAAATTTGTGACATTCAACACTTCCCCTCCCCTAAGAAGTGGCCTCGCCCACCCACACCAGGGGCATGAGGGCTGGCAGTACCATCCATTCCATCTAGCTATCCAGGACAGGGGTCTGAGAATTAGTGGTGCCTCCCATTCCCTCCATCCAATGGCACCAGGTGCCCAAGGACGGACTGCACTACCCTCCCCACCATGCACTCTAGTGGACAGGGACATGCCCTTCATCAGGACACCTGTGGGCAGCCGACAGTCCCCTGCCTTGCCCCTCATACCACCCCCAAATGCAACCAGAGACCTGTGCCTGCTCTTAACACCCCCACACAGCCCTGCCTGCTCAGGACAGTGAGAGTCTCCACACCACACACTTGGTGACCGATGACCCATGCACCTGCGCCCTGACCAACCGGTAAGCAGCGGAGTGCCCACACAACACCCAACCCAATGACTAGGGAAATCACCTCCTGCACCCAGGTGACCAAAAGGACAGATTCATCACCTCACCACAAACATCACCTACATCTTCAGTACCCCCGGAAAAACAGTGAACAGACTCCCGAGCTCACACACCTGGTAACTGCTCTGACCACCTGGACACAGGAGGTGAGAGTTTCAACGATGCCAGTGACCAGAGCAGCAAACACGCTCAACCTACTTGGACAGATCAAAACAAAATAAAAAGTCAGGATGCAGTAAACAAAAATACAATAAATAAACAATAACTTATAGATGCCTCAGGGACAACAGTCAATATTGAATCACATTAAGATGCAGGACAAGACAGCTGCAGCAAGTGACCAAAATAAAGAACCAGAAAACCTTCCACAGGAAGGTAAAGCAGTGGAACCACCTGGTAAAAACTTCAAAAGACTAATATACAGAGCTATCCAAGAGATCAGGTGAAACAAAGACCAAGCCAAGAAGCACACAGACAAAGCAATAGAAGAATTCAGGAAACCAATACAAGAACAAAATGACAGAATAAACAGCCTGCTAGAAACCAAACAAAAACAGCAACTAGAAATCCAAAAGATTAACAATAAAATGTCAGAATTAGACAACTCAATAGAAGGTCATAGGAGCAGAATTGATACAATGGAAGTCAGAATTAGTGAGAGTGAATATAAATCCCTTGACGCCAATTTGAGGAAAAATCAGAAAAAAGAATGAAGAAAAATGAAGAAAGCCTAAGAATTATGTGGGATACTATCAAGGGGAAAAACCTACGACGGATTGGAGTACCAAAACAGGGGAGATAACAGAAAACACAGAGAGAATTGTTGAAGATTTGCTGGCAGAAAACTTCCCTAATAACATGAAAGACGAGAAGGTATCTATTGAAAAGCTCAACAGGCCCCATACAGGAAACACCCCAAAAGAAAGTAAGCAAGACATATCATAATCAAACTTGCCAAAACCAAAGACAAAGAATCCTGAGAGTGGCTAGGGATAAACAAAAAGTCACTCACAAGGAGAACCAGTAAAACTAAGCTCTAATTACTCAGCAGAAACCATGCAGACGAGAAGATAATAAACGCACATATCAAAAAAGAACGGCCAAAATAAAAACGTTAACCATACAACTTGAACAAACAGAAAGAGAGCAGCAAAAGAAGCCCTCGGTCACCAGAAGAAAGGAAATAATAACGATTAGAGCAGAAATAAATGAAATAGAGAATAGAAAAATAGAAATAATCAATAAGACCAAAAGATAGTTCTTTGAAAAAATCGACAAAATCCACCAATTGTTGGCCAAACTCTCAAAAGAAAAACAGGAGAGGAAGCAAATAACCCAAATAAGAAATGAGATGGGTAATATCACAACAGGCCCAACTGAAATAAAAAGGATCATAGCAGATTATGAAAAATTGTACTTCAACAAATTTGAAAATCTAGAGGAAATGGACAAATTTTTAGAAACACACTAATTATCTAAATGATCACAAACTGAGGTAAAAAAAACTAAACAGACCCATGACAAAAGAAGAGATTGAAGATGTAATAAAAAAAAAAAAAAAAAAACCCAACTCCTAACAAAAAAAATCCCTGTGCTGGACAGCTTCACTGAAGAATTCTACCAAACTTTCAGAGAAGAGCTCAAAGCAATACCACACAAGCTATTTCAGAGCATAGAAAAGGAAAGAATACTCCCAAACTCACTCTATGAAGCCAGCATAACCCTGATACCAAAGCCAGGCAAAGACACCACAAAAAAAGAAAACTACAGAAAAATATCCCTCATGAAAACAGACACAAAAATTATCAACAAAATTCTAGCCAATAGAATTCAACAGCATATAAAAAAAATAACACATCTTAACCAAGTGAGATCAATACCAGGTATGCCAAGATGGTTCAACATTAGAAAATCAATCAACGTAATCCATCGCATGGATAAAACAAATGAAAAGAACCACATGATCATCTTAGTCCATGCAGAAAGGGCATTTGACAAAGTTGAACACTCATTCCTGATAAAAACTCTCAGCAAAATAGCAATACAGGGAAAATTCCTCAATATAATAAAGGGCATTTATACAAAACCAACAGCCAACATCATTCTTAATGGAGAGAGACTAAAAGCATTCCCCTTGAGGAAGCCTTTTATTACCACTCTTATTCAACATTGTGCTGGAAGGTCTAGCTACAGCAATAAGGCAAAAAAAAGAAATAAAGGGCATCCAAACTAGTAAGGAAGAGGTAAAACTATCCCTATTCAGATATATGATCTTATACACAGAAAACCACAAAAAAATCCACAAGAAATCTGCTGGAACTAATAGAAGATTTCAGCAAAGTAGCAGGATACAAGATAAACACACAAAAATCAATTGAATTCCTCTACATCAAAAAAAAGAACTTCGACAAGGAAATCACCAAATCAATACCATTTACAATATCCCCCAAGAAGATAAAGTATTTTGGAATAAATCTCACAAGGGATATAAAAGATCTATACAAAGAAAACTACAAAACACTACTGCAAGAAACCAAAAGAGACCTACGTAAGTGGAAAAACATACCACGCTCATGGATAGGAAGATTCAGCATTGTGAAAATGTCAATTCTACCCAAAGTGATCTACAGATACAATGCAATCCTGATCCGAATTCCAACAGCATTCTTAATGAGATGGGAAAAAAAAATCATGAACTTTTTATGGAAAGGGAAGAGGTCCTGGTAAGTAAAGCATTACTGAAGAAGAACAACAAAGTGGGAGGCTACCTGATTTTAGGACCTATTATACAGCCACAGTAGTAAAAACAGCCTGGTACTGATACAACAACAGACACATAGACCAATGGAACAGAACTGACAACCCAGAAGTATATCCATCCATCTATGAGCAGTTGATGTTTGACAAAGGGCCAAAGTATAGTAAATGGGGAAAAGACAGTTTCTTTAACAAATGGTGCTGGCATAATTGGATGTCCATCTATAAAAAGGAGTCCCGGTGGCACATTGGTTAGGAGCTATGGCTGCAAACCAAAAGGTCGGCAGTTCGAATCCACCAGCCACTCCTTGGAAACCCTATAGGGCAGTTCCACTCTGTCCTATTGGGTTGCCATGAGTAAGAATCGACTCAACGGCAAAGGGTTTTTCGTTTTGTTTTGTTTTGTTTTGTTTTGGTTTATCTACACAAAAATGAAACAAGTTCCATACTTACACCATATACAAAAATTAACTCAAAATGGATCAAAGACCTAAACATAAAATCTAAAATGATAAAGATCATGGAAGAAAAAATAGGAACAATGCTAGGGGCCCTAATACATGGCATAAACAGTATACACAATGCACAAGCACCAGAAAAGAAACTAGATAACTGGAAGCTCCTAAAAATTAAACACTTATGCTCATCAAAAGACTTCAGCCAAAAGAGTAAAAAGAGCCTACAGAATGGGAAAAAACTTTCGACTATGGCAAATCTGACAAAGGTCTAATCTCTAAAAGCTATAGGAACATCCAATACCTCTACAAAAAAAGGACAAACAATCCAGTTAAAAAATGGGCCAAGGATGTGAACAAACACTTCATCAGAGAAGACATTCGGGTGGCTAAAGACACATGAAGAAATGTTCATGACCACTAGCCATTAAAGAAATGCAAATCAAAACTACAATGAACCCCAAGAGTATGGCCTCCAGACACCCTTTTAGCTCAGTGGTGAAGTCACTTCCAAGGTTCAACATTCAGCCGGGGAGTGGACAGCCCCATAAAACCAAATGGGACTAATGAGGCACAGCAGTCCAGGGACAAGGACTAGAAGGCAGAAGGGGACAGGAAAGCTGGTGATAGGAAACCCAAGGTTGAGTAAGGTTAGTATTGATGTGTTGTGAGGTTGTTAACCACTGTCATAGGGCAACGTGTATACTGTTTAATGAGAAACTATTTTGTTCTGTAAACCTTCATCTAAAGTGAGAATAGCATCACAACTGGAAGAGCGTAGTCGATGTCACTGAACTGTGCATGTAGAAATTTTTGAAATGGTGTATCTTTGACTATGTATATTTTCACCAAGAAAAAAAAAAAAAAAAAGGTCGAGAAGGGAAAGGGTTGACTTGTCGTCGGGTTGTTAACCAATGTCATAAAACAATATGTGTAGTACTGTTTCATCAGAAACTATTTGTTCTATAAACCTTCACCTGAAGTACAATAAAAAAAAAATTCTAATTCAAATTGACAAAATAAATTAAAATTGAGAACTCTAAAAAAAAAAATAACTACAATGAGATATCATCTGATTATTGGCACTAATCAAAAAACAACAGAAAATAACAAATGTTGGAGAGGCTGCAGGGAGCTTGGAACTCTTACGCACTGCTAGTGGAAATGTAAAATGGTACAACCACTTTGGAAAATGATATGGCGTGTCCTTAAAAAGCTAGAAATAGAAATACCATATGATCCAGCAATCCCACTCCTAGGAATATACCCTAAAGAAATAAGAGCCATCACATGAATAAACATATGCACACCCATGTTCACTGCAGCACTATTCACAATAGCAAAAAGATGGAAACAACCTAAGTGCCCTTCAACAGATGAATGGATGAACAAATTATGGTACATACACACAATGGAATACTACACAACGATAAAAGAACAATGATGAATCCATGAAACATTTCACAATATGGATGAATCTGGAGGGCATTATACTGAGTGAAATAAGTCAGTCACAAATGGGTAAATATTGTATGAGACCACTGTCATGGATTGAATTGTGTCCCCCCAAAATATCTGTCAACTTGACTAGGTCATGATTCCCAGTATTATATATGACTGTGTAATCTGATGTGATTTCCTTATGTGTTGTAAACTCTATCACTATGATGAGGTTATACTGATGACATCTACAAGATTAGACAGTGTCTTAATCCAATCTCTCTGAGATACAAAAGAGAGAAGCAGGCAGATACATGGGAACCTCATACCACCAAGAAAGCAGTGCCCGGAGCAGAGCGCGTCCTTTGGACCTGACAACCACTATTATAAGAACTCAAGAAAAGGTTTACACACAGCAAAAAAAAAAAGTTTTGATAGTTAAGAGTATGGTGAGGGAGAGAAGGGGAAGTCACTAACTAGATAGTAGACGAGTGTCAACGCTGGTGAAGGGGAGGACAACACAAAATATAGGGGAAGTCAGCACAACTGACAACTGGACCAAAGCTAAAGCATAGAAGTTCCCTAGACACATTCAAATGCCCTGAGGGACTGAGGGACTGGGGCTGAGGGCTGGGGCCCATGGTCGCCAAGGGTCATCTAGGTCAACTGGCATAACAAAGCTCACGAAGAAAATGTTCTATATCCAACTTTGGTGAGTAGCATCTGGAGTCTTAAGAGCTTGCGAGGAGCCCTCTAAGGTATGTCTACTGGACCCATCCTGTTGGGAGGAAAGGAGAATGAAGAAAATCAAAGACATAAGGAAAATATTAGCCTAAAGGACTAAAGGACCACATGAACCAGAGACTCTACCAGCCTGAGACCAGAAGAAGTAGATGCTGCCCAGCTACCACCAACAACGGCTCTGACAGGGATCACAACAGAGGGTCCCGGACAGAACAGGAGAAAAATGTAGAAAAGAATTCAAATTCAAGAAAAAAGACCAGATTTAATGGTCTGACAGAGACTAAGTACCCCAGAGACTATGGCCCCTGGACACTCTGCTAACCCAGAACTGAAACCATTCCCAAAGTCCACTTTTCAGACAAAGATAAGACAGGCCTATAAAACAAAAAATAATGAACATGATAAACGTGCTTCTTAGCTCAATCAAATATACAAGACCAAATGAGCAACTCCTATCCAAAAGCAAGACAGGAAGCCAGGAATGGACAAAGGGAACCCGGGATGGAAAGGGGGAGTGTGCTGTCACATTGTGGGGACTGCAACCAATGTCACAAAACAATATGTGTATAAATTTTTTAATGAGAAATTAACTTGAGCTATAAACTTTCACCTAAAGCACAATTAAAAAAAAAAAAAAAGGACATAACAATCCTAACTGGGTATGCATATAAACATAAAGGACTTCAGAATACATTAAGTAAAAACTGATAGAACCCTCCTGCCCTATCCTTAACCCCTGGTAACCACTAATCTGTTCTCCATCTCTATTTTTTTGTCATTTTGAGAATGTTATATAAATGATTCAATTTTTAAAATCATTGAAGAATTTCCTTTTTGCAACTTATTTCCAGATAAAAATGTAAAGGATAAAGTTTGGCACTGTTAAAAACTTTTCCAAAAAACTAAAATAGACTGTGGTTTTCTCCCTGCCGTGATTCACACAGTATCACATATCTTCAGTATATCTCAAGGCACGGAAAGGGTGACCACTCTCTATTTCAGCAATCTACCACCTTATTGTATTTCACTACTCTGGGAGATCTTTCAGCTTTAACTTGGTGAATTACTGTTGCTCTTGTATATAGAAAACTCTGGTTCTAATGATCCTTACCAGTTTTCCTATTCCTCCAGAGCTTAAAATAATTAAAATTAAAAAATACATAAAGTAAAAAAAAAAAAAAATTCTAATAGCTGTCCAAAGGGAGCAGTGTTTCTATTTTCCCAGGAAGAGCTCTAAGTCCAGAGGATTAGCTATAGTCAAAAATGTCAAACTATAAGAACTGCAGGAATTACTAACTACAAACACTGACATGAATGTGTCATGCTGCAAACACCAGTGTTCTCTGTAAAATATTTGAGATACTAATGTAGATAACACTGAAATGTCTATTCAGCGGGGAGAAAAAAATCATCTTTTCTCACACTGTAGAGACAAAACAGCTTGCTGTCTGATGAATTTTTCAACCCAGAACTCCAAGTGAGACCCCATACCTGGGGTGTTTTGCCTCTTTGTAGCTACAGACTGTATTTCAAAATTAGTCTCTCCTGTCCACTTCCTCCATTCATTTATCAAAGACTGATTAGAAAAAATAGACCCAGTATCTGCCTTCATGGAGCTTATGGAAGTTCCATGATAGACACAGCTATTAAAAATAATATTTTCATTGAATTGTACATGTGAAAAACATTGAATTGGCAAATGCTTTGTTACCTATATTTTTACAACAATAAAAAATGAAAAAAAATCATACATGCAAATGTAGATTACAGATGGAACAACTACTAAGAAGAAGAAATACGTGGACTTTGATACCCTATGATAGATGATATGACCTAGACAAGAAGATCTGGGAAGGTTTCTGTGCTATCATTGTTAAGTTCTTTGCTTTTGATAGCTAAGGAGTCAAAAGAATTATGCATTCACTTCACCAGCGACATCTTTAGCTGGCTCCAGGAGCTAAAGCCAGTTCACAAGAGTTCTGAAATGCACATTTTTTAAAATTTTAATTAGTTGCCGATATTTGAAAATCAGGTAACTTTACACAACGTGCACACTTGAAATATATTTAACTATTATGAAAAAAAAAAAGTATTAGGCAAAGATTCTGCCTTGCAAAATCAAAAAACCTGGCAAGAACAAACTCACGTTCTCCAATGGCTAACAACCACTCTAGTTCCTCTCAGTCCCCTTTAGCATCTTGTACACGCATCTCATGGTTGGATGTCTGTCCTCACTAAACTGTCTTTTCATTTACTATATCCTATGGACCCACGGAAACCCTGGTGCTGTAGTGGTTAAGTGCTACGGCTGCTACCCAAAAGGTCGGCATGCTCAAATACACCAGGCGCTCCTTGGAAACGCTATGGGGCAGTTCACTGTTCTATAGGGTCGCTGAGTCAAAACTGACTCGACGGCAACGGGCAATGGGATGGACCCACAGCAGGGTCTGGAAAATATCACGTGCTGAGTAAACAACCATTCAGTAATAAATATCACCATCTTATTGAACTTTTTTTTATATTACCAATTTCATGTTACCAGTTCAGGCACTGTACTAGGCACTAAGAATATAATTGTGAATAAAACAAAGCCTGTGCCCTCAACGAAATGCATCCAGTACATCCCTTCCTCTTCCTTTGTCCATCTCTTTTCCATCCTAGCCCATCAATCCTCGTGCTCTGCCGGCACCTCTCTATCATCCAGTCTCTACAGGACAGGGAACAGGGCCAGGTTTGCTGGAACCTGGAGGCCCCGGGTCTAGAACTGCACTGTCCAGTTGAAATAAAACGCATGCCACAAGCATGAGCCACATATATAATTAAAAATTTTCTAGGAGTCACATCAAAAATAGGTAAAATTAATTTGAATAATAAATTTTATTTAACCAAATGTATCCAATATATGTTCATTTCAACATGTGAAAAATTAAGATATACATGACTACTGAGCACTTGAAGAAATGTGACAACTGTGAACTGTGATGTGCTGGAAGTATAAAATATATGCAGGATTTTTTTAAATAGCTTTATTGAGATAAAATTCACATACCATAAAATTCATCCATGTAAAGCATACAGTGCAATGGTTGTTAGTATATTCCCAGAGTGGTGCAACCATCACCACAATCGAATTTCAGAATATTTTCATCACTCCAAAAAGAAATCCATATCCACTAGCAGTCACTTCCCCTCTTTTCCCTCCCCCAGACCAGGACAATCAGTAATCTACTTTGTGTCTATTGACTTGCCTATTCTGGGCATTTCAAAGGAATGGAATCATACAATATATATGGTCTTTTGTGACTATATAGCATAATGTTTCAAAGTTCATCCATGTTGTAGCATGTTTCAGTTCTGTATGTATGTATGTACGTATGTATGCATGTATGTATGTAGCTGCCAAATACTATTCCATTGTATGGACAGAGCACATTTTGTTAAACCATTCACCAGTTGATAGGCAATTGGGTTGTTTCCACTTTTTTTTAGTATTGTAAATAATGCTGCTATGAACATTCATGTACAAGTCTTTGTATGGCCATGTTTTCATTTCTGTTGGATATATATACATATATATATATATATATACAGTTGGTGTTAGGTGCCATCAAGTCAGCCCCAATTCATGGTGACCCCATGTGTTACAGAATAGAACTGCTCCATGGGGTTTTCTTGGCTGTGATCTTTACAGAAGGAGTTCACCAGGCCTTTCTTCTGCCGAGATGCTGGATAGATTCAAACTGCCAACCTTTATGCTAGCAGCCAATTGCAAACTGCTTGTACCACCCAGCCTCCTATACACACACACACACACACACACACACACACACACACACACAGGAGTGAAATGGCTGGATCACAGGGGAACTCTATGTTTGAACTTCTGAGGAACTATAGGACTGTTTTTCCAAGTGACTCCACCATTTTACAATCCCACCAGCAGCACATGAGGGTTGAAATTTCTCCACATCCTCACCAACAGTTGTTATTTTCTATCTTTTTAATTATATTCATTCAAGTGGGTGTGAAGTGGTATCCTATTGTGGTTTTGATTTGCATTTCCCTAATGACTAATAATGTTGAAAATCTTTTCATGCACTTATTGGCTATCTGTATTTTTCAAATATTCAAATGTATTTGAATTCAAATACTTTGCCAATTTTTTGTTAATTGTGTTGTAATTTTATTATGAAGTAGTAAAGTTTCTTTATGTATTCTGGATGCAATTCCCTTATTAGATATAGAAGCTGCAAATATTTTCTCGTTCTGTGGGTTGTCATTTCACTTTCTTGATGGTATTGTTTGCAGCAAAACAGTTTTTAGTTTGTTATAACTGAAGTCCAAATTACCTATTTTTTTCTTTTGTCACTTGTGCATTCAGTGTCATAGCTAAGAATCCACTGCCTAGTCCAAGATCAAGAAAAAATATTCATATTTTTTCTTCTAAGAATTTAATAATTTTAGATTTTATATTAAGGGCTTTGGTCCATTTTGAGTTGATCTTTGTGTACGGTGCGAGGTAGGGGTCAAAATCTATTCTCTGGTATGTGAATATCCAGGTATCCAAGGATAATTTGATGAAAGGATTATCCTCTCCTCATTTAACGTTCCTAGAACCCATGTTAGACATCAGTTGACCGCAGACTTAAGGGCTTATTTCTGGACTGTTCATTCTTTTTCATTAATCTATATATCTGTCCTTATGACAGGATCATACTGACTTAATTCCAGTAATTTTATACTGTTTTTTATTTATATATATTTTATTGTACTTCAGGTGAAGGCTTACAGAAAAAACAGTTTCTCATGAAACAGTAGTACACATGTTGTTTTATGACATTGGTTAACAACCTCACAACATATTAACCCTCTAACTTCTCAACCTTTTTTTTTTTGGTGAAAATACACATAGCCAAAGATACACCGTTTCAAAAATTTCTATATGCACAGTTCAGTGACATTGACTACGCTCCTCCAACTGTGCTGTTGTTCTCACTTTAGATGAAGGCTTACAGAACAAAATAGTTTCTCATTTAACAATTACTACAAATGTTGCCCTATGACTATGGTTAACAATCTCACAACACATCAACAATACCCTTACTGAACCTTCGGTTCCGTATCACCAGCTTCCTTGTCCCCTTCTGCATTTTGGCCCTTGTCACTGGACTCCTGTACCTCGTTAGCATCATTTGGTTTTACAAGGCTGTCCATTCCCAGGCTGAAGAGTGAACCTCGGAGGCAGCCTCAGCACTGAGCTAAAAGGGTGTCTGGGGGCCATACTCTCGAGCTTTCTCCACTCTCCTTTAGGCCAGTAAATCTGCTCTTTTGTTTGCAAGTTAGAAGTATGCTCTACATCCTTCTCCAGCTCTGTCCAGAACCCTCTGTTGTGATACTGCTCAGAGCAGTCAGTGGTGGTAGCCGGGCACCATCTAGCTGTACTGGACTCAGTCCGGTGGAGGCCTCGGTAGTTGTGGACAACTAGACCGTCGGACTAATCTTGTCCTTGTATCCTGTTCTCTTCATTCTGCCTTGCTCCCGAAGGGATGAGACCAGTGCAGTATCTTAGATGGCCGATCACAGGCTTTTAAGACCCCAGACACTACTCACCAAGGTAGAATGTAGAGCACAGTCTTTATAAACTGTGTCATGCCAATTGAGCTAGATGTTCCCCGAGACCATGGTCCCCACAGCCCTCTACCCAGCAATTCAGTCCCTCAGGGAGT
>NW_004443980.1:2031784-2042070 GCF_000243295.1 Trichechus manatus latirostris
CTCCGTGAGGCTGCTTTCTCGTACCCCCGTTTGCTGGTCTCCGATAGGAGTCCAAGATGGTGGATCCGCGCTGCATTAGCTGGTTGGGGACCTCTGCATGGATCTCTCCTCTCTCTCCGTTCTCTGTCAGTTTTCTCACTCCATTTGATGCTTGGCTGAGTTCTTTATCTCTTCATTTGATGTTTTAGGGTTTCAGGACTGTTGTATTCTCTGTTCGGCTTAGTTTTTCCGATCTTTGCTGTGGAGGGACGGCGTGGTGCTTCTGCCTAGAGCACCACTTTGCCTTATAGTAAGTTTTGATATCAGGGGGAGCTCTGGTGGTACAGTGGTTAATCACTCATCTGCTAACCAGAAGGTGGGCAGTGTGAACCCACCAGCCACTCCATGGGAGAAAGATGTGGCAGTCTGCTTCTGTAAAGATTACAGCCTTGGAAACCTTATGGTGCAGTTCTACTCTTTCTAAAGAGTTGCTATGAATTAGAACCAAGTCGATGGCAACAGGTTTGGTTTAGTTTTCTGGTTTTGATATCAAAAAATATGAAATCTCCAACTTTGGTCTTCTTTTTCAAAATCATTTCGGCTATTTTGGATGCCATGTATTTTCATATGCATTATGGATCAACTTGTCAATTTATAACAAAAAAGTCAGCTGAAATTTTGATAGGGATTGCATCAGATTTGTAGATCATATTAACAATATTACCATGTATATGGAATGTCTGTCCATCTTTTTTAATTTCTTTTAACTTTGTCTTGTGGTTTTAGTGTACAAGTCTTACAATTCTTTCAGTTAAGTTGTTCCTAAGTATCTTATTTTTTTATATTATTGTAAATGGATTTCTTTTCTTCTTTTCAAGATTTTTCATTGCTAGTGTATACAAATACAATTGATTTTTGCATATTAATCTTGTCTCCTGTAACCTTTCTAAAGTCGTTTATTAGTTGTAATAGTTTTCTAGGTTCCCTTGGGGGGTGCAAACAGTTAAGTGTTTGACTATTAACTGAAAGGTTGGCAGTCTGAACCCACCCAGAGGCACCTTAGAAGGCAGCCGTGGTGATCTGCTTCCAAAAGGTCACAACCTGAAAAACCCAATGGAACACAGTTTTACTCTGCACACACATGGTCACCATGAGTTGGAATCAACCTGACGGCAATTAACAATAGCTTTCTTGTGTATTCTTTAGAACTTTCTGTATACATATAAAGATGTATAGAGACATATATAAGATGACATGTAAAATAATAGAGACAATGTTACTTCCTCCTTTCCAATCTAGATTTTTTTTTTTCTCTCTGCTTCTTGTCTAATTACTCCGGCTAGAACCTCCGGGATAATACTGAATAGAAGTGGTGAAAGGGGACTTGCTTTTCTTGTTCCTGATCTGAGGAGGAAAGCATTTAGTCTTTCACCATTAAGTATAATGCAAGCTGTGGGTTTTTCATATATGCCCTTTTTCAGTTGTAAAAATGTTGTGGCATCAGACATCCTCTAACTTCAGGGAGAGAGAAGAGAACCAATATCAACCCAAAGCTGAGTCCCATGAGGTGGAGGTCAGACATACCACCTCTCTCCAACCTTTTTATCAACTCTGACACCAACCATCCCTCCTACAGCACTCTCTACGTCTCTATGAATTATCAAATAATTGATAATTTGTTGCAATGGCCACACAAAACTCACAGAACATAATCACAATTATGGAGTCCACTAGAGAAATAACAGGCAACAATTCAGGATAAGGATGAACTTGAAAGTAACAGGAACAACTCAGGATACAGCTATTCGATCAAGACAGCTTTTTCTTTACCATGCCCATAGGTAGGCCTCTCGACCCTTGGCTCTTGGGCTGGCCTGTGACCTGCTCCAGCAAGTGTTACCAAGCTCTTTAGCTCTGCAAGTAAGTGCTCAGAGATACGCAACTCCACCGGGAAGCCTCCTGTCTGAAAGCACTCAGCTCTATCGATTCATGGGTTGGTAAGCCTAGCTCCGCCAACAAGTGCCCAGAGGAACTCCACTCAGCTAGCAAGCCTCCTGCCCCAAGGAACTCAGGTCTCTCATTCAGTGGGCTTGGAAGCCCACAGTTCCACCCTCCCTCTGTGCACTGGGAAGCCCCCCACGCCATCTCATGCCAGTCTCCTGGTTCCTGCTGTACGGTGCCACTGCCACCTACGGTGTTACTGCTCTCTCTCCTGGGTCATGGAGGTTCATAGGTTCTCAGCACTGGGACTATGGTTTCAAAGGATGCATTCTGCTCCTGGCTCTTCTTCTTGATGGTAGTGAGGTCTCCCCTCCACTTCTAGGATTGGTTCCCTTTAAGTCTATTGGAATGGCAAAATGGTCATACACAGGGTGTTTTAAAGAAGCAAAACCAGTGAAGCACATATATAAATATATAAACATATATACATACATACATATATATATTTGATGCACACATACAAGGAAGAAATACTTATACAATTACAGTCCTCGTTTCGGCAACTGGTCATGTGGTCATAGCTGGTATTCAGAACTACCTTCTTCCACCACCCATTCCATATTCCCTTTACCCTCAGCAAGCATCTCAACTGGTTGTGGTTCTTTACCTGGTGGGGTGACACAAACCTTCAGTCCTGAAGGGTCTGGGCCATGAGTAGTCATGTCAGAATTGAGTCGCTGTAGTCTTCCATTGACTTTAATCACAGGGCTTGGTAGTACTAAGACACGTTTTAAGGGGTCTCCTGCATTCCAGACATATTCTTCTTTACCTCCATTATGTAATATCAGTAAGATTTCTCTTGGTAATCAGGATCAATCACACCAGCCAATATAGTAACTCCTTTCTCTGCCTGTTTATCCAGAGGCATAAGGAGCCTAAAGTGGCTGGGTGGCATTCTTAACTTCCAGTTCAAAGGAATTAGTGATGTGTCTGCAGGTAGGAGCATTCCTCAGTTTGGAACTAAGACCTCTAGACCCACAGTACATAGGGTCACAGGGACAGGGAGCAAAAATTTTGCAAGTGGGTCACTATGGGTAATAGTGAGTGGTGCCACTCCCATTTCCACCCCTTGATTCCTGGACCCATGAATCCTGCCTATCGGAGAAACAGCACCATATATTGGACGCTGGTTTTGGGCATATACAGTCTCCTGGAAAACACTCCCCTAACCCTGCAAGTTACTGCCACCTAGCTGGCACCATAATTGTGTCTTTGGAAGGCCATTCCATGTTTCTATCAAGCCAGATGCTTCAGGATGATGGGGAACATGGTAAGACCAATGATTCCTGAGCATGGGCCCACTTCCACCCTTCATTTGCTGTGAAGTGAGTCCCTAGATTTGAGGCAATGCTGTGTGGGATACCATGATGGTGGATAAGTCTCTGTAAGTCCACAGATGGTAGTTTTGACAGAAGCATTGTGTCAAGGGAAGGCAAATCCATATCCAGATAAGTGTCTGTTCCAGTAAGAACAAAACACTGCCCTTTCCATGATGGAAGCAGTCCAATGTAATCAACCTGCCACCAGGATGCTGGTTGATCACCTTGAGGAATGGTGCCATATCGGACACTGAGAACTGGTCTCTGCTACTGGCAAGATTGGGCACTCAGAAGTGGCTATAGCCAAGTCGGCCTTGGTGAGTAGAAGCTCATATGGCTGATTCCATGCATAACCTCCATCCCTGCCACCATGGCCACTTTGTTCATGAGCCCACTGGGAAATGACAGGAGTGGCTGGGGAAAGAGGATGATTGGTTCCCACAGAACACATCTTCCTATCCAACTGACTGTTAAAATCCTCCTCTGCCAAGGCCACCCTTTGATGAGCATTCACATGAGACACAAGTATCTGCATTTCTATGGCCCATTCATACAAGTCTATCCACAAACCTCTTCCCCATACCTACCTGCCTCCAATTTTCCAATCATGTCCCTTCCAAGTCCCTGACCATCCAGCCAAACCATGTGCCACAACCCATGAATTAGTCTACAATTACACATCTGGCCATTTCTCCTTTCAAGCAAAGTGAATAAGCAGGTGCGCTGCTCAAAGTTCTGCCCATTGGGAGGATTTCCCTTCACCACTGTCCTTCAGGGAGGTCCCAGAAAGGGGCTGTAGTGCTGCCACTGTCCACTGTTGAGTGGTGCCTGAATATCATGCAGAACCATCTGTAAACCAGGCACACATTTTCTCCTCCTCAGTCAACTGATGATAAGGAACTCCCCATGAGGCCATAGGTGCAGACTGGGAGAGGGTAGGTAATGTGACAGAAGTGGAGACCATGGGCATTTGGGCCACTTCCTCACACAACTTATATGTGCCTTCAGGACCTGCTCGGGCCTGATCTCGTATATAACACTTGCATTTAATGATGGAGTGCTGCTGTACACATCCGACTTTATGACTCTGTTGGTCAGACAGCACCCAGTTTATGATGGGCCAGCCGGCCGCATGGTGACTTTTGGCCCATGGTTAAGCATTCAGTCTCTAAGGCCCAGTAACAAGCCAAAAGCTGTTTCTCAAAAGGAGAAGAGTTATCTGCAGAGGATGGCAGGGCTTTGCTCCAAAATCCTAAAAGTCTGCACTGTGATTCACCAATAGGGTCCTGCCAAAGACTCCAAAGGGCATCCCTATCTGCCACTGACACTTCAAGCACCATTGGATCAGCTAGATCATATAGCCCAAGTGGCTGGGCCACTTGCACTTGGTCCCACTCAAAACTAGCAGCCTTTTGAATCACTTGATAAATAGGCTGGAGTAGCACACTCAAATTAGATATATATTGCCTCCAAATCCAAAGAGGCCCACCAGGCGTTGTGTCTCCTTTTTAGTTGTGGGAGGGGCCAGATGTAATAACTTATCCTTCACTTTAAACGAAATATCTCAGCATGCCACACACCACCGGACCCCTAAAATTTCACTGAGACGTAAGGCACCTGAATTTTTGTGGGATTAATTTTCCACCCTCTATCACACAAATGTTTTACCAATAAGTCCAAAGGCTTTGACATTTCTTCCTTACTAGGTCCAACCAACATAATGTCATCAATGTAATAGACTAGTGTGATATCTTGTGGAAGCAAAAGCTGATCAAGATTCCTGCTGACTGAAGTATGACACAGGGCTGGAGAGTCATATATACCTGAGGTAGGACAGTGAAGGTGTATTGCTGGCCTTGACAGCTGAGGGCAAACTGCTTCTGGTGGTCCTTCAAAACCGGTATGGAGAAAAAGGCATTAGCCAGATAAATAACTGCATACCAGGTACCAGGAGATGTATTAATTCACTCAAGCAATGAAACCACATCTGGAACAGCACCTGTAATTAGAGTTGCCATCTGCTTAAGTCTTCAATAATCCACTGTCATTCTCCAACATCCACTACTTTTTCATACAGGCCAAACGGGCAGGTTGAACGGGGATGTGGTGGGAATCCCTCCAGGAATGTGGTATTGCTTTTGGTTTACTAATTTCCTTAGTAGGGGCACTTCTAATGGCTTCCACTTAGCCTCTTCTACCATAATAACCCTTACTCCTCTCATCAGGGATCCAATGAGAGAGCTCTGTCAGTTGCTGAATATATCTATTTAAATTATGTATTTTGGAAATGAGGAAATGACCATAGGATGGGTTCAGAGACCCACTGAACCCACTGTGAGATGGACATGAGCTAACCCTCCAATAATAACCTGACTTTGAGTCTCCTGAAATTAGTGTCAGTTCAGAGCCAGTATCCAGTAATGCCTGAAACATCTGATTATTTCCTTTTCCCCAATGAAGACGAAAAGGCCGTAAATCCTTTTCGGAGAAGACTGGGATAAAGATTAACAGTATAAATTTTTGGCAGCTGTCATGGATTGAATTGTACCCCCTACAATATGTGTCAACTTGGCTAGCCCATGATTCCCAGTACTGTGTGACTGTCCACCATTTTGTCATCTGACATGATACTCCTCTGTGTTGTGAATCCTACCTCTATGATATTAATGAGGCAGGATTAGAAGCAGTTATGTTAACGAGGAAGACTCACAAAATAAAAAACAAGAAAAATATAAAGACTCAGGAAATATAAAATCAACAATGAAAAAGATGAAAAGAAAATACATAAAAATCAGCACAGAAAATTAAGTGGAATAAAGAAACTGTCAACACAAAAAAACAGACATCAAAATGACAGCACTAAACTCATATCTAGCAATAATTATGCTGAAAGTAAATGGACTAAATGCACCAATAAATAGACAGAGAGTGGCAGATTAGATTAAAAAAACATGATCCGTCTATATGCTGCCAACAAGAGACACGCCTTAGACTTAACGACACAAACAAACTAAAACTTAAAGGATGGGAAAAAATATATCAAGCAAACAACACACAAAAAAGAGCATGAGTGGCAATATTAATTTCTGGCAAAATAGACTTTAAAGTAAAATCCACCACAAAGGATAAGGAAGGACACTACCTAATGATTAAAGGGTCAATACACCAGGAGGACATAACTGTAATAAATATTTTCACACCAACAACAGGGCTCCAAAATACATAAAACAAATTCTACCAGCGTTGAAAAGAGAGATAGACAGCTCCACAATACTAGTAGGAAACTTCAACAAACCACTTTCGGTGAAGGACAGAACATCCAGAAAGAAGCTCAACAAAGACATGGAAGATCTAAATGATACCATCAACCATCTTGATCTCATAGATACATACCAAACACTCCACCTAACAGCTGCCAAATATACTTTCCTTTCCAATGCACGTGGAACATTCTCCAGAACAGACCACAATTAGGCCATAAAGCAAGCCTTAACAAAATCCAAAGCACTGAAATATTACAAAGCATCTTTTCTGACCATAAAGCCATAAAAGTAGAAATCAATAACAGAAAAAGGAAAAAAAAAAAAACAAACACATGGAAAGCGAACAACACCTTGCTCATAAACTACTGGGTTACAGAAGAAATTAAGGACAGAATAAAGAAATTCATTGAACCAAATGAAAATGAAAACACATCCTCCCAGAACCTTTGGCACACAGCAAAAGCAGTGCTCAGAGGTCAGTTATAGCAATAAAGCACACATCCAAAAAGAAGAAAGGGCCATAATCAAAATATTAACCCTACAACTGGAACAAGTAGAAAGAGAGCAGCAAAAGAAGCCACTGGGTGCCAGAAAACGGCAAATAAAAAGAAGTAGGGCAGAATTAAATGAAATAGAGAACAGAAAAACAACTAAAAGAGTTAACAAGACCAAAAGCTGGTTCTTTGAAAAGATCAACAAAATTGATAAACCACTGGCCAAACTGACAAAAGAAAAACAGCAGAGAAAGCAAATAACCTTAATAAGAAATGAGATGGGTGATATCACAACAGACCCAACTGAAATTAAAAGAATCATAACAGAATACTATGAAAAATTATACTCTAACAAATTTGAAAACCTAGAGGAAATGGACAAATTTCTAGAAAATCACTATCTACCTAAACTAACACAAACAGAGGTAGAACAACTAAATAAACCCATAACAAAAGAAGAGATTGAACAGGTAATTTGAAAACTCCCAACACAAAAAAAGCCCTGACCCGGATGGCTTCACTGGAGAATTCTACCAAACTTTTGGAGAAGAGTTAAGAAGGTATTTCAGAGCATAGAAGGATGGAACACTCCCAAACTGATTCTATGAAGCCAGCATAACCCTGACACCAAAACCAGGTAAAGACACCACAAAAAAAGAAAATTACAGACCAATATCCCACATGAACATTGATGCAAAAACCCTCAACAAAATTCTAGCCAACAGAATTCAGCAATACAATGAAAAAAATAATTCACCATGATCAAGTGGGATTTATACCAGGTATGCAGGGATGGTTCAACACTAGAAAAACTATCAATGTACCCCATCACATTAATAAAACAAAAGACAAGAACCACAGAATCTTATCAATCGATGCAGAAAAGGAATTTGACAAAGTCCAATACCCATTCATGATAAAAACTCTCAACAAAACTGAAATAGAAGGGAAATTCCTCAATATAATTAAGGGCATTTATACAAAGCCAACAGCCAATATCATCCTAAATGGAGAGACTTTGAAAGCATTCCCCCTGAGAACAGGAACCAGACAAGGATGCCCTCTATCACGACTCTTACTCAACATTGTGCTGTAGGTCCTAGCCAGAGCAATTAGGTTAGAAAAAGAAATAAAGAGCATCCAAATTGGTAGAGAAGAAGTCAAAGTATCTCTATTTGCAGATGATATTTTGCAGAAAACCCCAAAGAATCCACAAGAAAACTACTGGAACTAATAGATTTCAGTAAAGTTTCAGGATACAAGATAAACATACAAAAATCAGTCGGATTCCTTTACACTAACAAAGAGAACTCTGAAGAGGAAATTACCAAATCAATACCATTTACCATAGCCCCCAAGAAGATAAAATACTTAGGAATAAATCTAACCAGAGACATAAAAGACCTACACAATGAAAACTACAAGACACTACTGCAAGAAACCAAAGGAGACCTGCATAAGTGGAAAAGCATACCTTGCTCATGGATAGGAAGACTCAACATAGTGAAAATGTCAATTCTGCCCAAAGAAATCTACAGATACAATGCAATACTGATCCAAATTCCAACAGCATTTTTTAATGAGATGGAGAAACAAATCACCAACTTCATATGGAAAGGGAAGAGACCCCAGATAAGTAAAGCATTACTCAAGAAGAAGAACAAAGTGGGAGGCCTCACACTACCTAATATTAGAACCTATTATACCACAACAGTAGTCAATACAGCCTGGTACTGGTACAACAACAGATACGTAGACCAATGAGCAGCTGATATTTGACAAAGGCCCAAAGTCTGTTAATTGGGGAAAAGATAGTCTCTTTAACAAATGGTGCTGGCATAACTGGATATCCATATGCAAAAAACTGAAACAAGACCCATATCTCACACCATGTACAAAAACTAACTCAAAATGGATCAAAGACCTAAATATAAAATTGAAAATGATAAATATCATGGAAAAAAAAATAGGGGCAATGCTAGGAGCCCTAATACATGGCATAAACAGAATATGAACCATAAGTAACAATGCATAAGCACCAGAAGAGAGACTAGATAACTGGGAGCTCCAAAAAATCAAACACTTATGCTCATCAAAAGACTTCACCAAGAGTCAAAAGACTACCTACAGACTGGGAAAAAATTTTTGGCTATGACAAATCCAATCGGCATCTAATCTCTAAAATCTACAAGATACTGCAAAACCTCAACAACAAAAAGACAAATAACTCAATTAAAAAAATTGGTAAAGGATATAAACAGGCACTTCACCAAAGAAGATATTCAGGCGGCTAACAGACACATGAAGAAATGCTCACGATCACTGGCCATTAGAGAAATGCAGATCAAAACTACAATGAAATATCATCTCACCCCAACAAGGCTAGCATTAATCCAAAAAACACAAAATAATAAATGCTGGAGAGGTTGTGGAGAGAATGGAACACTTATATACTGTTGGTGGGAATGTAAAATGGTACAACCACTTTGGAAATCGATTTGGCGCCTTCTTAATAAGCTAGAAATAGAAGTACCATACGATCCAGCTATCCCGCTCCTTGGAATATATTCTAGAGAAATAAGTGCTGTCACACGAATAGATATATGCACACCCATGTTCACTGCAGCACTGTTCACAATAGCAAAAAGATGGAAACAACTTAGGTGCCCATCAACGGACAAATGGATGAACAAATTATGGTATATCAACACAATGGAATAATATGCAACGATAAAGAACAAGGATGAAGCCGTGAAACATCTTATAACATAGAGGAATCTGGAGGGCTTTATGCTGAGTGAATTTAGTCAGTCACAGAAGGGCAAATAGTGTGTAAGACCAGTATCATAAAAACTCAAGAAAAGGTTTAAACACAGAAGGAAACATTCTTTGATGGTTACGAGGGTGGAGAGGGAGGGTGTGGGGGGTGTGGGTTATTCACTAACTAGATAGTAGATAAGAATTGTCTTAGGTGAAGGGAGGGACAGCACACACTACAGGGCAAGTCAGCACAACTGTACTAAACCAACGCTAAGAAGTTTCCTGAATACGATTAAACACTTTGAGGGACAGAGTAGCAGGGGTGGGGATCTGAGGACCATGCTTTCAGGGGACATTCAGGTCAAACGGCATAACAAAGTTTATTAAGAAATGTTCTGCATCCTACTTTGGTGAGTGGCGTCTGGGGTCTTAAAAGCTTGCAAGCGGCCATCTAAGATGCATCAATTGGT
>NW_004443980.1:2042170-2062796 GCF_000243295.1 Trichechus manatus latirostris
TCTTAAAAGCTTGCAAGCGGCCATCTAAGATGCATCAATTGGTCCCAACCACCTGGAGTAAAGGAGAATGAAGAACACCAAAGACACAAGGAAAGTAGTAGCCCAAGAGACAGAAAGGACCACATAAACCAGAGACTGCATCAGCCTGAGACCAGAAGAACTAGATGGTGAGCTGGCTCCCACCAATGACCGCCCTGACAGGGAACACAAGAGAGAGTCCCAGATGGAGCAGGAGAAAGGTGGGGTGCAGAGCTCAAATTCTAGTGAAAAGATCAGACAATGGTCTGAGACTAGAGAAACCCCAGAAAGCATGGCCCCCTGATTCCCTATCAGCCCAGAACTAAAACAATCTCAGAGGCCAACTCTTCAGATCAAGATTGGACTGGACTGTGGGACATATGATATTTGTGAAGAGTGTGCTTCTTACCTCAAGTAGATAACATGAGACTAAATGGGCAGCTTCTGTCCAGAGGTGAGATGAGAAGGCAGAGAGGGTTAGGAGCTGGTTGAAGGTACATGGGAAATCAGGGGTGGAAGGGAGGAGTGTGCTGTCACAGTATAGGGAGAGCAATTAGGGTCGCATAACAATGTATGTATATATTTTTGTATAAGAGACTAACTTGAAATGTAAACTTTCACTTAAAGTACAACAATAAACAAAAATTAAAAAGTGAGGCAGGACTCAATCAAAAGATTATGTTTTTGTCTTAAGTCAATATCTTGAGATATAAAAGACAGAAGCAAGCAGAGAGATAGGGGAACCTCATACTACCAAGAAACAAGAGCCAGGAGAATAGTGTGTCCTTTAGTCCTGGGGTCCCTGTGCTGAGAAGCTCCTCAACAGGGAAGATTGATGACAAGGACTTTACCCTAGAATTGACAGAGAGAGAAGCCTTCCCATGGAGCTGGCACCTTGAATTCAGACTTCTAGCCTCCTAGACTGTGAGAGAATAAATTTCTGTTTGTTAAAGTCATTCATTTCTGGCACTAGGTAACTAAGACAGTAGCGTAGTGGGGTCCTTTCTCAAGGGGACCCGACCTCCCCTTCATTCAAGAGGTTGTGGGTCTGTAATTTCGCTCAAGTCTGGGAACTGATTGACAAGCCGTGATTCTCTATTCTGGCGATTCGAGTTAGACTGCCATTCCCTTGACCTAGAAATCTTAAGACTTGTACAGATCAAGTACACATTCAGTAGATTTCCTATCTATGAGGGACACCATGACTAAGTAGCCAACATCATAAGTCCATATGAGTCAGACTATTCTGATTACTGTTTTGACGCCACTGTCCTTTACGGTAACCACACTCACCTTGTCTTTGTCAGATGAGTGCCACCACTTGGCCCTACCACCACAGGGTCCAATCAGCCCCATTGTAGTCAGGTGTCTTAATTCAGTTAGGGCAGCTCCCACTGTCAAGTTTGACTTACATAAAACAGCAATCACAAGAATCTTCAAGGATGCTGGGGCTCCCTTCACAAATTTGTTTCCCACCGTTGTCACAAAAGGTGTGTCCTCTGGGCACTCCATGTGTGGGTCTGTGGGTATAACCTGATAAATCCACTCTAAAATGCCAATTTCCTTAAGCCTTTGGATACCTTCTTCTATAGTATACCAAGGCAGGTCTGGTACTTCAACTTGATTTAGTGTAGGCCACTGAATAATCCATGCTTCCAACAAATAAACTATTAATGATCCCTTCCTAACCTCTCGAGCTGAAACACTGAATGAAGAATCTGTGCTTAGTAGGCCTATATAAATAAACTCAGACTGATTCAACTTTATGTTCCTTGCACCATTATCCCACATCCTTAATAGCCATTGCCACATATATTCCCCTGATTTCTGTTTGTACATATTAGAAAAGTCAAGCAGTTCTTTTGGAGTGTAGTGTACCTCCTCCTGGATCATTCTTTGTACTTCATTTTTTGGGGCTCGCTGGGACTTAAAGTCTAGTTATAGGTCTAGAAACAAAAATGGATGGTGGGGATGTGTTTTGAGAACATACAGTAACATCTTGTAAGACATCTGCCCCAAGTGATGCCCTAGGCAATGACTCAGATGCCGCCCCAGGCGTTATCTCAGACAAATGCTCTTCAGACACAACTGGGTTAATCTCATCAGATGGTGGTGGAGGGGTTAATGGTTTCGTTGGCAAGAGTGATTCAACCAAATTTAGGGGCTCAGTGATTATCTGCCCATATGTCCCCATCCCAAGTTTCAGGATCCCATTTCTTTCCAATCAATGCCCTCAACTTCAGACACCATTCAAGGTTGGGAATTCAATTGGCGTTGTAATTTAACCACTCATACAATAAGAGTCTGGGTTCGGTTTTTGGCAATATCAGCTCTATTACTACAAGAAATAAGGCTTTCTTTCAGGGCACAAGTGGCAACTTTGAGGTCGTTTATGTGGTGCTTAAGCTTTGACTCTGAAGCCCTGAGCTCACCTCTTTCTTTCAACAGCTTTTCTAGTGAAAGTAGGACCAACCAACCGGCTTTCTTATACTTTTTGTTCTGACAAAATTGCAGAAAAGTATCAAACGTGTGATCACCCAGAGCTGCACCTCTCACCAATACTATCTATTGGTGGTGATCTTTTGCATATTTCTATTGCCACCTCATACCAGGGATTAGCAGTGCCCTCTTTACTACTGGAAGCAGAGTCATCGACATCTTTAGGACTAACCAGACTTGAGAGTCAATTTAGAAAATTCATCCTTCAATTTTGTGTCTCTAGAACCACTCTCAGTATCAAATGTCTTAGGCGGGGTTCTCTAGTAAAGCAAAACCAGTGAGGTGTGTTTATATACATATATATATATACACATATATATATATATATATAAAGAGAGAAAGAGAGAGGTTTATATCAAGGAAAGGAAATGGGTCACGTGCCTGGAGAGGCTGGAAAGTCCCAAGTCGGTGGGTCAGGCATCTGACTGGAGGCTTCTCCTCACATAGCTACAGGGTTTGATGAACCAAAGATCAGCCAGTAAGATGGTAGGCTGCTGGCTCAAGTCTCAAGAACCAGAGATCAGGTGATGATGAGTCAAATGGAGGATCCAAAGCAAAGCAAAAGCTAGCCAGCTTTGCAAGAAAGTCCATATATATTGGATGCAGGCCACACCCCCAAGGAAACGCCCTTTCAACTGATTGGCTGCTCATAGCAGATCTCATCATGGATGTCTTAGGCCGGGTTCTCTAGAGAAGCAAAACCAGCAAAGTGTATAAATATATATAGAGAGAGAGATTTATATCAAGGAAACAGCTCACGTGTTTGTAAACGCTAGAACGTCCCAAGTCCATGGATCAGGGTAGAGGCCTCTCCCAAGTCACACAGCCACAGAAGCTGGCAAGCACAAGATCGGCAGGTCGGAGAGCAGGGCTCCCGCTCACAGGCTGTGCAGATCAACGAATCCCAGGTTCGGCAGAGAAGCTGACAGCTCAAGTCCCAAGAACCGGAAATGAGACAACAGGAGGCAGCCGCAGGATCCAGAGAAAGCAAAAAGCCAGAACGTCTGCTTATATTCAGACGTGGGCCACACCCCCAAGGAGACTCCCTTTCATCTGATTGGCTACTCACAGTATATTCAATCATGGGAGTGATTACGTTAAAATACTGAGAATCATGGCCCAGCCAAGCTGACACACAATCTTCACCATCACAATGGATGAGATTACATTATATCAGATCTCAGCATGGAGGTTATTACATTATTACATAACTGCCAAACTACATCATAACTGACACACCACTGAGAATCGTGGCCCAGCCAAATTGACACACCTTAACCATTACATTGACCGATCCCCCACAAAAGCTCCATGTACCTTATTTGTATAGTCCCACCCCCACAAGGGTTCCATGTACTTTATTTGCATTATTAGCAGGCTGTCCAATCCCCTTGGTGGGCCACAAGCACTTTAAATGCATAGTCTCATCCAATTATTTTGTGGGAGTTATCACACCAAGGCGAGAAGGGCCATACAAAGTAATTCACTGCACCATGCAGACTGAGGAAATTCCCTTCTATTCCTAATATATTGAGGGTTTTTATCATGAAAGAGTGCTGCATTTTTCAAATGCTTTTTCTGTGGCTACTAAGATGGTCATGTGGTTTTTGTCCTTTATTACGTTAATATGGTGTATTACATTGATTGATTTTGGTATGCTGAACAAACCTTGCATTCCTGGGATAAATCCTATTTGGTCGTGATGTATAATTCTTTTCATAAGTTGTTGGATTTGGTTTGCTAGCTGTTGAGGATTTTTACATCTATATTCATAGGAGATATTGTTCTATAGTTTTCTTTTATTGTGATGTCTTCGTCTGGTTTTGGTATCAGAGTAATGCTGGACTCACAGAATGAACTGGAAAGTCCCTCTTCTATATATGGATGGGCAGAGAATGTAAAAAATTTGATATTAATTCTTTCAATGTTTTGCAGAATTCACCAGTAAGGATATCAGGCTAGGCAATTTTTTTTTGGGGGGGGAGGGTTGGAAACATTTTTAAATTATTAATTTAATCTCTTTACTTGATATAGGTCTATTCATATTCTATTTTCTTTCTTCTTGACTCTGTTTCAATAGTTTGTCTTTCTAGCAATTTAATCTATGTAATTTGTTGGCATACAGTTGCTCATAATAGTCCCTTATAATTCTTTTTATATCTGTAAGGTTGGAAGTGATATTCCCTCTTTCATTCTTGATCTTAACAACATGAGTTTTCTCTTCTTTGTGGTCAGTGTAGCTAACAGTTGTCAATTTTGTTGACAATCTTTTCAAAAGAATCAACTTTCAACTTCATTGATTTTTCTTTCTTGTTTTTCTATTCTCTATTTTATTCTCAGCTCTTTATTATTTCCTTTCTTCTGCTTGGTGTGAGTTTAGTTTGCACTTCTCTTTCTGGTTCCTTGAGGTGGAAGATTAGGTTATTGATTTGATATCTTCTTGTTTTTTAAGATAGGCATCGTAACTATATATTTTGTGTTACAAACTGCTTTCCAAGTATCCCACAAGTTTTTATCTATTTTGTTCTGATTCATCTCAAAGTATTTTCTATTTTCCTTGTGATTTCTTCTTTGACCCACTGGTTATTTAGGAGTGTGTTGTTTAATTTGTGAATTCCCCAAATGTCCTTCAATTACTGCCTTATAATTTCACTGTTTTAAGAGGACCTACTGTATTCTTAAGCAAATAACGCATGACCTCTGCATTTGTTTGCCAGCCATGCCCCCCATGAGGCACCTTGACAAGCACCACCATGCCAATCCTCTTCCACATGTTCCTGTAAAAAAAAATTATCATAGTGTGCTTATGAAAATACCTCATGGGGGGAGGGTGGAGCCAGCAAACAAATGCAGAAGGTACATGGTATTTTTATAAAATATGGTATTTTGTATGATTGCAACCCTTTTAAATTAATTGAGGTATGTTTTATGGCCTAAGATATGGTCTGTCCTGGAGAATGTTCCATGTTCACTTAAGAATCTGTATTCTGCCATTGTTGGGTGTTCTATAGATGTCAATTAGGTTTAGTGAGTTTATAATGGTGTTTATGTCTTCCTTGTTGATCTTCTGCCTAGCTGTTTTATTCACTATTGAAAGTGGTTTATTGAAGTCCATTCAACCATTATCATTGAAATGTCCATTTTGCCCTTTAATTCTGTCAGTTTTCAGTTCATGTATTTTGGGTCTCTGTGATTAGGTGCATGCATGTTTATTATTGTTACATCTTCCTGACAGAGTCAGCCTGTTATCATATAAAATATCCATTTTTGTGTTCAATAAAATTTTTGTCTTAAAATCTATTTCATCTGATAGCCACTCCAGCTCTCTTCTGGTTACTGTTTATATGGTATACCCATTTGAGTCTTTGAAACCAAAATGTATCTCTTATAGACAGCATATAGTTGGTTCGTATCTTTTTTTTTTTACCTGCCAATCTCTGCCTTTTAATAGCAGTGCTTAATCATTTACATTTAATTATTGATAATGTAGGATTTACACCTGCCATTTAGCTCTTCATTTTTTATATGTCTTATGTCATTATTAGAGCCCTGGTGGCACAGTCATTAAGAGCTATGGCTGCTAAGCAAAAAGTCAGCAGTTCGAATCCACCAGCCACTCCTTGGAAACCCTACAGGGCAGCTCTACTCTGTGCTATAGGGTCGCTATAAGTTGGAATCGACTCAAGGGCAATGGATAAGTATGTCAATATTCCTCAAGTCCTCTGTTACTGACTCCTTTTGTGATAAATAGATATATTCTAGCACACCATTTTCATTTCCTTGTCATTTCTTTTACTATACTTTCTTAGGAGTTATTTTCTTACTGGATACCCTGGGAATTACAATTAGCTTCTTAACTTATAAAGCAGTTTGTAATTTTAATGTAGTTCAGATTAATATTAATTGTACATAGAAAATTTCCTACAGTATAGTCCTTTTCCTCCCCTGATCTTAGTGCTATTATTATCATTCAAATTACATCATTATATATTGTAATTCCATCAACAGTTTTATAACTACTGCTTTATGTAGTTGTCTTTTAAATCAGAAAGGAGAAAAGAGTTACAAACAAAAATACATTTATACCATCTGTTATATTTACCTATGTAGTTATCTTTATCAGTGCTTTTTATTCTTTGTAGGCATTCTTTCTTTCTCCTTTCCTCCCTCCCTCCTTTCTTTCAGTCTGTGAATGTTTTAGTTTCTCCTTCGTTTTTGAAGGATAGTTTTACTGGATATGGAATTCTGGGTTGACAGGCTTTTTCTTTCAGCGTTTTGAATATATCATCCCACTATCTTCTGGCCTCCATGGCTCTGATAAGAATTAGCTGTTAATCTTATTGAGGATTCCTTGTACTTGGTTAGTAAGTCATTTTTCTCTTGCTGCTTTACAGATTCTCTCTTTGTCTTTCAACAGTTTGACTATGATGTATCTAAGTGTGGACTTTCTTAAGTTTATCATACTTGGAAGTTCACTGAGCTTCTTAGATGTGTAGATTAATATTTTTCACCAAATTTGGGAAGTTTTTGGCCATTAGTTCTTCAAATATTCTTTCTATCCCTTTCTCTTTCTTCTCTCCTTCTGAGACTCCTATTATGTATCTTTTGGTACGTTTGATGATGTCCTACAGGTTTCTTAGACTTTGTTCAGTTTCCTTATTCTTTTTTCTTTCTGTTTCTCAAATTGGATAATCTCAATCTATCTTCAAGTTCTCTGATTCTTTCTTCTGCCCGCTCAAATCTGTTATTGGGCCCACTTGTGAATTTTTCATTTCGGTTATTATACTTTTTAACTCTACAATTCATACTTGGTTCATTTAAAAATATTTTATACCTCTCTTTATTGATATTCTCTATTTGGTGAGACATCGTCATATTTTCCTTTCATTATTTAGACATGATTTCCTATATTTCTTTGACTGTATTTATAATAGCTAAGTCTTTGCTGAGTAAATACATTTGGGCCCCCTCGGAGACAGTTTCTATTGACTGCTTTTTTTCCCACTATATATGGGCCATATTTTGATGTTTCTTCGTGTGTCTCATAATTTTTTTTTTGCCACTGCTGTTGAAACTGGACATTTTAAATAATGTAATGTGGCAATTCTAGAAATTAGATCTCCCCCACCCACCAACTCCCCAGGATTTACTGTTGCTGCTGTTTTTGTCATCTTTGTGGTTACTGCTGTATGTTTCTTAAGTGACTTTACTGGACTAATTCCGTAAGAATCTGTATTCCCTGTAGTGTGCAGCTACTGAAGTCTCTGCTTGGTTACCTAATGATTGGACAGAGATTTCTTCAAATGTTTTAAAGCAGTAAGTCTCCCAAACTTTGCTGAGAGTCCCTCTGTGCAGCAAGCCTTCAACACTAAAGCACTTTACACTTCTACCTTAGCTTTTAGTTAGTGCTTTCCCAGGGCCTCAAGGTCAGCCAGAGGTGAGAGACTGGGACCCTCTCCAGTCTTTCCTGGGAAGGCACACAACCCTGCACATATGCATAGCCTTCTAATTCCCTAGGAATATGTCAGAGCTTTTCAAAACCCCTTACAGACATGTCACTCTCCACATTTTCCTTTTAAGTTCTTGACCAGGTTCTTAATTGCCCCAACTGGGTATCTTCCCAACAGCTATAATGTTAAACAATTACCACTGACTGTTTTCAACAAACTCTCTGAAACAAGACTTTTCCCTCAAAACAAATGTGAGCTCCAAATCAGGTCAAATAACAACAATGCCCTGCAAATGGGGCTTTTCCACGGAGCTGCAGGATAGGTCAAATAGGGGCAATGCTCCAGGGATGGGACTTTTTGAGAACTCCAAACCCAATCTGCTCCCTCCAATAGCTTCAAGGCTGCTAGTTTCCAGAGCTGAGGAAAAGCAGATGAGAGTAGTTCAAGTTATGCACAAACTTTACTGTTCTTATCGAGACTCAGCTGTTTTTCTTAAATAAATACTTCTCAGGTTGTTGGAAGCCTTTGGTTAATTTCAGAAATTCTGGAAAAAAATCATTTTGACACTTTTTGCCAGTGTTTTTGTTGCTTTTGTGGAGGGATGAATTCATCCTCACCAGATTTTGAAGGCTTAGTACAACAAAAGGGAACTCACATTTATACTTCTGATAAATTCCTTAGTCTAAACCTGGCCTTAGGCACACAAAGTCACTTGTGACTATGAGCTAAAGGCTCCATGAAAGATTGAGATTTTAAGTTTTGTTTAAATTTAAAAAACCCTGGACCATCTCATGAGCTAGTGCCTCACCCTCCAGGCCGGGAAGCTCCATTCGCTTTCTAACTCTTACAATCAGACTTGCATCTAAAACAAATGAAGGCTAGCCAACTTAATTAGAGAAGAAAAACCCTGCTTTTAGAGTCATGGGAAAGAATCAGAAAAGTAAGACAGGAGAGTGTGGAGGAGGGTTCTCATCTGCAAACCTGTTTCCTACTGATGCTTACTATCTAGCAATGTCAGCATAGGAAGAGCATTGTTACTGGAGTCAGACAGGCCCCTGTTCCAATCCCAGCTTCTCTCCTCCTCAGTAGTGTGACCTTCAGCAAGATAGTCAACCTTTCTGTTCCTCAGTTGTTTTATCTATGAAATGAGCATAATAATAATTATTTTAGAGGCTGCTGGTAAATTTAAATGACAATGGGCGTGAAAGTGTCTAGAACATATGATAAGCACTCAGTCAAGAATCAGTTTCCCTATCCTCAAATACATTGAAAAGCAAAGAATATGTACATAATAATAAGATCAAAATATAAAAGTCACAAATTCCAGACCCAGAACTACCAAAAAACACTTACCTGAGGCTTACCTAACAAGAGGAGATTAAATTAGGACCAGGATATCTTATTTTAAAAGCCAGAAGGTGATGCATTTTATGCATAAAAATTGAGAAAATGTATATTACAGTAACCAGAAGAATTTCTGCCACATGAAATGTACTCAATAGTGTTACACAACTGTGCTTTCGAATTCCAGGAAAAAACTCAATAAAAAATTGTAAGTTTTGATATCTAAAGAAACAAACTTCACTTATCTAGAAAAATTATTCACATGAAACACCATTCTCCAAAACTATACCGAAAACACAAGACTTCACACTCTATTTTTAAAAGAGCACGCTCTATTTACACGTTCCCTTTTTGACTGCTTTCTCTTACATAAGGGATGACATAAACCATGCTGGCTAAAAGATTCTTTTCCCAAAAACAGAAAAATTCAGACAAATCAGAAGCAGGTACTCAATCTCTTTGACCATTTCAGACTTAACAGTACCTCAAACTTTCCAATCATTTTGCGCCCTATCGCCCTGGTTCTTTGTATCTGATTCCACAGCAGTTTCCGTAGAGTCTCTAACTGCACTCTCAGTAAAGATCCAATTGTATGTCCCCCAGGGCACCATTAACTCTGGCGGCAAATCTTCCATCTGTTTACCATCCAGGTCTAAATACCTCAACCAAAAGGAAACTCTGATTGCTACTTTCTTGACATTTGAACTTTAAAGAAAACATAGCAGTGACATAGAGAACTGTGTCCTGTGAATGTAAAATAACAAATAGTTAATGTTTATGGGGCATTTACTATCTACCAGGCACTATTCTAAATCCTATACACACAGTACATAATAGAATCCCCATAACATCTCTATGATGTAGGTACTGATTTAATTCCCATGTTTTTGGATGAGAAATTGACCAAAGTTAAAAAAAAAAAAAAAAAAAAAACCTGTACAAGATCACAGGGCTAGTCAACTGCAGAGCCAGGATTTAAGTGCAGGCAAGTATTATCCCAGAGTCAACTTTTAAAACTATGGGCATGTAGAGAAGCTCTTGGTCTCCAGCCCATCCTTCTTAACTCAGAAAACACAAAGGCAGTTTTGAAGCACAATGACTATCTGGATATGACTGTTGTCCTGTGACACAAACATTGCAAACCCATCTGTCCCCCACCTGTCCTATCCTCCTCAGTCCCAGGGAACAGAAGGGTCATCTGATCAGCTGCCTTGACCCCACTCCCACATTGCCAGGGTGCAGCAGAAGGAAGAGGATGGAGGGAGAGATGGAAAGGCAAGAGAGAGAAAAAGGCAGGATCAAAAACTACATAACAGATGTATGGGAGAAATTTGTTTGGAATATAAGAAATGTTTACTGATAAAAACGGATTGGCCAAGGTTGACCAACGGCAAGAAAACAAATCTAATCTTCCTATTCAAAACCAAAAGTACACCCAGAATGCTCTTTGGAAGCGAGGATGGCTAGACGTCGTCTCACATACTTTGGACATGTTACCAGGAGGGACCAGTTCCTGGAGAAGGACATCATGCTTGGTAAAGTAGATGGTCAGCGAAAAAGAGGAAGACCCTCAACGAGATGGACTGACACAGTGGCTGCAACAATGGGCTCAAATAGCAACAATCATAAGGATAGCGCAGGATCCTCACGTATGTGGCGTTATATGTGGGATCACTATAAGGTGGAGCTGACTCAAGGGCACCTAACAGCAACAAAGGAGGTGTAAACAGTTTGTGCTCTACTGCTAACCTAAAGGTTGGTGGTTCGAACTCACCCAGTGGTACCATGAAATATAAGTCCTGCCGATCTGCTTCCATTAAGATTACAGCCAAGATTACAAACCCTATGGAACAGTTCTACTCTGTAACACTTCGGGTCGTTGTAAGTTGGACTCAACAGCGATTAACAACAACAATTTTATAAGCTTTAAACCATACAAAACCTGGATCTGCCCCGGCCATGTTCTTAAGTCTTATGACAATTTTACCAGGGTAACAGAATCACCAGAGTTCTAAATTTGCAGGATTTTAATACTCCTTACTCCCTTTTTTGGTGTCACGAGAAGATTCAATGCCCTCTTGTTCTGCATATAAGTACAAACAGAGAACAGATGTGAATAACGGAGCTATCAGGCCTCACAGAGCACTTTACTAGGCAAACTGGGGGCTTTGTAGGGATAAATGGGAGCCCTGAAAGTTGAAGGGATAGGATCACACCTCCTTAAAGGGGCAAAGGGGGAAGGACATTATGTTAGAAAAGAAGCTGAACTGGAGAGAAGGGAGCAAGCAAACCCTGCTGGTCAGTCTGGGGAACATCCAAGATCTTGGCAGCTGACAGTTGGCCACTGGAAGTCAATATGGCTCATTGCTCAGGCATATATGGAGAGAATGTTACATTAAAAGCAAATTCCTGGTGGTTGTTCCCACTCCTCCTTAGGTTAGCCAGGAAGACGATGAGTCTGCGAGACGGGAGGATAGAAAAGGTGAGATGCTCAGGCTCTGCTCCCTTAGGAACCAAGCCTTAAAGTTAATGGAAGGAAGTGGGATCATTGTTACATCCTTTCACAGGAAGGCAAACAGAAGTGGAGTGGCTCTTTTGGACTCATAGAGTGATCGTATGTTCTGATTTGTCCAGTAGAGTCCTAATTTATGCCTGGTGTCCAATGAATGGCAACCTTTTCATTCTCAAAAGTGTCTTGGTTTGGCCAATAAATTATGTGGTTGCCCTGGGGGAGAAAAAAAAACAACTAAACCCGTTACCATCAAGTCGATTCTGACTCATGGGAACCCCATAAGTTAAAGGGTAGAACTGCTCCATACGGTTTTCTTGGCTCTAATCTTTATGGAAGCAGATCACCAGGCCTTTCTTCCATGAAACCACTAGGTGGGTTTCAAATGCCAACCTTTAAGTTAGTAGTCAAGCGCAAACCATTTGTGCCAAAGGACCCTAAAACTAATCTTCCTATTAGAGATTACAACATCCTGTACATAGCTGCATATAACCTGTTATCTGTGATATTTTAAATTAGAGTACACATCATGTATCAATGCATAGACTTAACCATCCTGTAATTTTGAAAAATTAGTTATGAAGTATTATGTAAGCAAGAATGGTACATTACTTTTCATCTACAGACTACATACATGAGGTTGTTGGACAGCTGAGATGAAGTTATTTATTAACCAGTTTTAAAACTTGGCAGCTCCTCCTTAGCCCCCTCTTGGTGAAGACAAGTTTCTTCACATCATTTAAAGTTCAAAGACACGAGACAGCAGAGAGAGCCACCTATTTGCCAAACATTCTTATGACTTGGCAGCAGTGGCCATTTGTTCCTGACCCTGTCTGATCTTTGGCGTACAAGAGATAAGCTCTGAGACACACACGCCCCACCATTACACAGAGGAGAAAGTACAGACACCGCAGCATCATTCCATTCCTTTTTAGATACCACGCCAAGGCCATTCAGGTTTCTTGAGAAGATCCAAAAGGAAAAAAAAAAGGAGATGAGATTATCACTATGATGCTCATGCAATCCTGTGTCCTAAATAGGTCCCAGTTCATTTTCTGTGGACTTTAGCCATTAGAGTATGTTCAGACCCCCGCTCCCTCCCATCTGTCTGATCACCAGAGAATCTGTGTGGGAAGCACTTGCTACAACACAGTGCACGCAAGACAAATCCACATAATTGTCAAGTTATATGCCACTTCCAGGAATGCTCATTTCAGTAATAATTATATGCTTTCCCCTCCCAAAATATCATTGTTACCAAAGTGATCTGGCTTTGAAGCTCACTGCTCTTTCAAAACCTGCAGGGGCAAACCAAGAGCCAGGTGTGCACTACAAAAATAATCCCCAAGGAACGGCTTCTTCTAAGTAAAACCTTTTGGAAAATCTTTGGAGGTGGGGTTGGTTGGCCTTCAGAGAGACCATAAAAGATAAAACCTCTGGTCCTTCAGGGCTGTCCCCATCAACAGCTATGTTTCCTACGATGGTCTCTGTACCAAGAAAGGAGCTGATGGAAACCTTCAGGTTCAGAGCTGACTCAGAGACACAAAGACCAGCAACATTTAGAGATGGAGCTAAGGGCTTAAACTATCTAGGAAGCAGGGGAAAGGCCTGGAAGGAGGGGAGGCTTCCTGGAGGAGGTGACATGAGCTGGGTGGTGTAAATGGTTTGCGCTTGTCTACTAACCTAAAGGCTGGCAGTTTGAACCCAGCCAATGGTGCTGTGATAGAAAGGCCTGGCAATCTGCTTCCATAAAGACTATAGCCAAGAGAATCAAAATCCTATGGAGCAGTTCTGCTCTGTAACATACGGGGTTTTCAAGAGTCAGAATCAATTTGACAACAACGTTTTGATCTGTTTTGATTTTTTAGTGGAAAAAGTGGAGAAGAGCAGACAGGGTATGAGGCAGACACAAAGTCACAGGAGTTCAAAGAAAGAGAATTTGGGCTGGGGCAAATAAGAATGGCCTGGCTTCTTGGAAACTAAAGCCAAAACTACTCTTGAAGATAGGGAAGAATCCAGATAGAAGTGGAGGGGGAGGAGAAAGGACAGTGTAAGCATAGATGCTGTGGGAAGAAATGGAATGTGAGACATTTATTCTTTCAATAAATATTTATTGAGTATCTGTTCGGTCCCAGGCCCGGAGCTAAGAGCTTGGGGTACAACCAAACCAAACACCCGTTACCATTGAGTCAATTCCAACTCATAGCAACCCTATAGGAGAAAACTGCCTCATAGGGTTTCCAAGCCTGAAACTTTATGGAAGCAGACTACCACATCTTTCCCCCCACGGAGTGGCTGGTGGGTTCCAATCATTGACCATTTGGTTAGCAGCCAAGTGCTTTAACTACTGTGCCACCACGGTACCTTTAGGGTACAACAGAGAGCTTAAATGTAACTTCAACCAACAAATAGCAACCCCATGAGACCATACTGTTTTTCCCACGGTAGAGATGAGAAAACTGAGCTTTACAGTGAGTAAGCCATTTGCCCAAGGACCAAAAGCTGGCACAAATCTAGTAAGATTCGATTTCTAAAGTCTAAACAAACAGCATGTACCTATACCCAGGCTTCAGAGAACGCTGACTGGGTGGTTTCTGTCTCACCATCGTGCTTCAAGCTCAGAGGATGAGAGAACACGTGCGGTGTCTATCCTGGTATTTAAACAGAAAACTATCAACACTGCTTACTTTCCTTTGATGAATTTCTTTTCTGCCCTGAAGGACAAATATGTAGGAGTCATCAGTTCTTACTTATAAAAGTCCCAGATCTTTTGGAAGAACTACTGGTAGGACAAAAGCTCAGGCTACGGAAGCTGTCTGACTACACCAACTGGCAACTGATTAAGTCGGTCCACTTCAGAATGTGCTCAGATAGCTAGCGGAGCAGACCCAGTGGCCATCTGAGAAAGGCCAGGCAGGTTCCCACCAAAACACATTTCAGAAAGACAAAGCCAGACTCGGATCCGTGTGGAAAACGTTAAGCATGCTCCATGCTGGCAAGCTGAGACTCCCACATTGCTGACTACTCACAGGACACCAATCAGCAAATGAAATATCTTCCAAGAAGCTGAGCCCAAGTAGTCAGAAGTTGTCTAGGATCAGCACTTGCACTGGCCAGGTCCCCTATGCTCACCAAGTGCTGCTTCGTACCTTCAGAATAAGCTCTTCGGAAAGGAAGAGAACTTTCAGCCTACAAAGTCTATTTCTAAACACCAACACACATATGCACAAACAACTTTCACAAGGAACCATGTGGCCTTAGAGAAAGAGAGGGAAAAGTTTTATTTTTTTTACGGTCACTGAAAATAGATCTATAGCAGTTCTTCCTTTGCCACACCCTTTAATTTTTTTTTTTCAAACTAGAAGTGTTTCTTTTGGGCTCATAAAAAGGTATATCCACAAGATTATAATCAGAAATAATAACATTAATGTAAATTTTCTTCAACATTGAATAGGAAAATTAGTTTTTCCTTTTAAATTTGATTTTTTTTAATCCTTTAATTAGAACACAGTTCTAAAGAATGCATTCATACAATAGTTCACCTCTATTTTTGCATGCCATTTGGAGAAACAAATCTGATATTAGTATTATTTGTGATTATATTTCACATAAAAAGCTCGCTATTGTATTGGAAATGTACAGTCCTGTCTAAGGTAGGCAGGCCTGGGATTCTTATCTCCCAAAAAGGAACTCATCCTCTATGCTCCCCTAAACTGGCCATTACTTATGCTGTTGTTGTTGGTTGCCAGTGAGTCAATTCCGACTTACAGCGACCCCAAGTGTGCAGAGTAGAAACGCTCCATAAGGTTTTCAAGGCTTGACCTTTCGGAAGCCGACTGCCAGGCCTATCTTCCGAGGCGTCTCCGGGTGGGTTCGAACTGCCAACCTTTTGCCTAGCAGTCAAGTGTTAATTGTGCCACCCAGGGACTCCTGCTAGCTGCAAGAAAAAAATAAAAAATACAGTCCTTCCTAAAATACCTCTTAATGTGTATTTTCATTCAATAAAGGGGGATAATTTTATTGCAGTTGAAAATGCAACCTAAAGGCCCGGTTAATCTAATTTAATGGACGCTCTGACCAGCCTAAGTGGACCCAACTGAGTTTCTTTACAGTCCTGAGATCACTTCTGTTCTCCCTTTTTTCTCACTTAACATTAAGGTTCCCAAATGTTTTAACATTTCCATGGAGATGGCTAGGTAATGGGTATTACCTAAGCAACAGCAATAAATGGAGTCTTATGTCCTACACTCAAAGATTCTGTCCCTAGCTCACCTTTCCCACTCGGGTTCACCCCAACTTAATAGAACTGATGAGCGTACAAAACTTGGACTAGAGAAACATGCAAAAAATACTTCTCAAACATTTATTTTTAGGAAAGCAAAGAGGGATAGAAACTTCCACCACATTCCAAAGATGTTAATGGCCCCTTATAATAACTGTAACTGCAAACAGGTTAGCATTTCCAGGGCATTTTGGAGAAAATGTTTAACACCATCTCAAACTACAAGGAATGCTTACTTTGCTGAAATGGGAAGCAGTTATGTCTCCACCTGCCTATGAAAATCAAGGTCCCAAGTCTGAATACTTCACAAGTATCCCTTCCAAGTTGCAGCTTTTGTTTATCTGGGATATTTGGCTTCTCCAGACAAAATGAAAACTAGAGGGTAAGAGACCTAAATCTTACTTTTAAACATATCTTTCAAGACAGAACACAGTACTCATGGTTCCAGTTCCAGTTGCTATTGAGTTGATTCTGACTCATGGCAACCCTACATGTATCAGAATAGAACTGTGCTCCGTAAGGTTTTCAATGTCTGATTTTTCAGAAGTAGACAGCCAGGCCTTTCTTCCGAGACACCTATAGGTAGACTCCAACCTCCAACCTTTTGGTTAGCAGCCGAGTTTATTAATAGTTTGCACCACCCAGGGACTCCCCTCCCTGCTTATGGTAAGCAACTGAATAATGTGGATTAAATGTTGGAAAAAAGTATCATCTCAAGGTTAGGTGACTTTTCATTTGTTTCATGGATAAATGTCTTAAAGTTCAGTTGGCCCATTGGTTAATGTGCTCACTTTTCAGTCTACAGAGTAAGCTCTTCAGATCCCAGAAGTTTTTTAAAACTGAGTACAGTCTGCCTCCACCAAATAGTTTTGAAAATTTGTATATAAACTTTGTTTTCTGTAGTAAGGCCACAACTTCATGGTAGCTATGGTACTCTCAGCCAAGGGTCTATTCTCCTCATCTTCAGTGACAACTAACTGGGATGATTTCCCATCTACTGGAAAAAACCACCACCACATATGTGAAGATGGGCCTTGTTCCCTGTGCTTCCATGCACCGCCATCACCATGCAAATCCTGGCCCACCACAAAGAGAGCTAAGGCCAAGGCTGGCCATTCCTAGCTCCCAATCCCAGCTCCCAAGGGCTAATCCTCACCGCAGAGGTTTCCAGTGGGGTCCCCGGACCAGCAGCAGCATCCTCTGGGGACTTGTCAGAAATGCACATTCTTGGGCCACCCCGACCTACTGAATCAGAAACTGTGGGGGCAGGTCCAGCTCCCCAGGTGATTCTGATGCCTTCAAGTTTGAGAACCACTGTTCCAGAGGAGCAGCTATCAGTGTGTTTGTGGACTTACCCTCAGAGCCTGCAGGTGGCACTGGAGGCCAGCTGGAAGAATTAGAGGCTAGGGAAGCCCAAGTTTTAACTGTTACAGAACCTGCCTGGCTGACCGCACAGTTCTTTTCTCTCAGTTCCTTAACAGCTGCTCAGCCTCCCCCAAAGAGCTTGAAGGCTACAGTACATCTCAGTTTCGAACAGGAACTAGGTTGAACTTGTTCTCATAGCCCAGCAATAAATATATTAAACCTATAATTTTCAGGAATACAACCAATACTTAAATCTTTTGAGGGTTTTAGTGTTTAATACAACAAAGATACAAACACACTTTTAGGAATGGTATTGGTATTAAGTAAAACAGAATAATGAAATTAAAAACTCAAACTACCCTCGGCTTTTTGTGTGTCTGAATATGAACAATGCACTTGATTCTGAAAGAGTGATTAGAGTCCCACCCTTAAAATCGAATCCAATTGCTGGGACGGAAGTGAGAAGGAGGACTCTCCTCGTGTAAAGCGAGTATAAAGGTGGTTCCTCCCTAGACTGAAGCCAAAACCCTGAATTTCTCAGTAACTATTTTACTATACAAACACCTCTAGTGAGCTCTAAAGGAACAGGGAGTCTCATACACTGCTAGTGGGGGTGTAAACTGGAAAACTGTGGCACAATGGTTAAGCGCTTGGCTGCTAACCCAAAGGTCAGGGGTTCAAACTCACCAGCCGCTCTAGGAAAGAAAAGACCTGGCTATCTGCTCCCGTAAAGATTACAGCCTAGGAAACTGTATGGGGCAGGTCTACTCTGTCACATGGGGTCATTTTGAATCAGAATAGACTCAATGGCACACAGCAAACAACTAAAGCTAAACATATGAATACCTAAGACCCAGCAATTCCACTCCTGGGTACAAACCCTAGAGAAACGAGTGCCCACGTCTATCAAAAGCCTCCTTAAAAAATGTTCTTTGAAATGAAATTCATAATAGTTACAAACTGAAAATAATCCAAATGTCCATCTACAGTAGAAGAGATAAATACTATGGCTATTCATCAGTGAAATACACCCAATAATAAAAAACAAAACAAACCACTGTTACACACCTGGATGTCACAGGCATGTTAAGTGAAAGAAGCCAGACACAGGGGTATGTACTGATAGAAACAGGCAAAACTAATCTCTGGCAAGGGAGGTCAGCACAGAGGTTACTAGGGATATCTACGGAGAGGGCATGAGGAGCATGCTGGACAAATTCTCCATCTCCACCTGGGATGGTTACCGGGCTCTGTACGTATGTAAGAGCTGACTGAATTGCACACTTAAGACCTATCCATTTTATTGTATTATGTTATACCTCTTTACATAGGGGGAAAAGTCAAATGTACACACACACAATCGTGACAGACTGTCATGTAACAATTTTCAATATCCATCATACAAATCTAGATTGCTGGACAACCATATCATCACTAGAGTATACTGACTGCAAAAACTCCCTGCATTTGCTGAGCTCAGTCTCAAAATTAAATAGTGAGCAACAGATTTTCCTTTTCTCCAGTTTATGCCACTAATCGTATCAACCTATACAAAGGCCAAACCTTTTTACAGTGTTTGCACTCTCTAGTCCCAAACTCCTTTTATTTTGGCACCTAATGGTCCCTTCTCATTTGGTCACTGGCGGTCCATCCGCCCAAGCCAGCTGTCCTGGATGGCTGGTCATCAGGAGGCCTAAGGAAGAGCCTGGCTCCAGCCTCACATGGTCTGTACCTGCCTGAATCGCTCTGAACCTCCCTTGTCCTAACCCTGGTGGTGGAGTGGTTAAGAGCTACAGCTGCTAACCAAAAGGTCAGCAGTTCGAATCCACCAGGCGCTCCTTGGAAACTCTATGGGGCAGTTCTGCTCTCCCCTGTAGTGGCGCTATGAGTCGATTACTCGACTCGATGGCAACGGGTTTGCTTTTTTTGATTTTGTCGTAACCACTACCAGGATCCAGCTTCCAGTTACTCCCAAAGGAATTTCTCCTGCCTCGCAACCCAAGGCCTGTCTGATGGCAAGAACCGTGCTAAAGCAGCGCAATCTCCCAAGGCAACTCCGGGACTACTGGATCAGTTGGCAGCTGAGCCAAATGCCGAATGGGGGACACGAAGTTACACCCCAAATCGAGAAACCGCAGGCCCTGAAGTGCACCCAGACCTCGACCCGCCTCGCCCTCCGCAGGCCGGAGGCGATCCCTCTCGCCCACAGGATCCACGAGGATCCGAGCTAGGGAAACACTCGGTCCGTGTCCTGCTGTGGGCTTGGATAACCGCATCCACCTATAACGTGAACAAGATGCGCAGAAACGTATCCCACGTACAAACCTCTCATAGCCCCCGCAGCTGCGCATGCGCAGAGCGCGGAGGGGCGGGCGGGCGTCCGCGAGGCTGGTCTAGCGGCACCTGGGCTGGGGCCGGGGTCGGCGTGCAGAGAGGCAGTGGCGTCAGGGCTGATTGCGGCGGGGCAGCGGGACCCGGGTCAGGGCCGAGCGCGGAGGGGCGGGGGTGGCGCGCGGAGGGGCAGTGAAGCCGGGGCCGAGCGCGGAAAGGCGTAGGTGGCGCCCGCGGCCGCCACAAGTGGGAGCCTGCTTGGTCGTGCGCGGCTGCCGCTGCGCGCGCTCCTGTCCCGGGGGCGTGGGGCCCAAGGCCGGGCTCGGCACCCCCCGTTCCCCACCCCACACACACACCTGGCGGGCGTGTTTACCTGGAAGCAGGAACACGTACTGCCGGGCGCGAAGCCCGTCCCCACAGTCCACGCCGGCGGCCATGCTGCCCACCGGCTCCCGGGACACGAGCACCTCACGGGCGAGCTTCGGAGCGCGGGGCGGGCTCCGCGCGAGTCCGCGCTAAAAAACAAGCCGAAAATGGCGGGAGAAGTGTCAATTCCGGGTAGCGAGGCGGCGCGCCCAGGATCTGGGAGAGCCAGGGAGGCGGCCCGCGGCACGAATTTGGTTTCGTTTCCGGGGCTGGCCGGTTGCTAGTGCTCAACATTTCCCCGCTGTCATTTTTAAAATTTAGCGCCAGGGCGAGGCGACCGTTATTACCGACGCACTGTCCGCAGCACGAGGAAGGAGCCACGGTCTCTCCCCTCCGCTGCTCGGCCAGTGGTAGGTGCTGGCGGCGCGGGGCGGTGACCTTGGGACGCGGCGGCGGCGGCGG
>NW_004443980.1:2062896-2087831 GCF_000243295.1 Trichechus manatus latirostris
GCGGCGGCGGGCGCGAGCGGGGTCGCTTCGGCCCAGGCGCGCCCGCGGGCGCTCGCTCACAACGCCCTACAGCTGCACCCGCGAGGTTCTTGAGGCCGCCGAGTGACCTAAAAGTGGGAAGGCGTCACCAGAGGTGACGCTCCGATCCCAGGGTTTAGGGTTGGGAGACGAATGGTGTCCTTATACACCCAGGGGGGAAAGCCAGGAGCAAGGCCATGTTGGGACAGTAGTGGTCACATCTGAATCCTAGTGTAACGCAGGCGTGGTAACTAATGCCTCAGTGAATGTAACTTGATCATGAGTTGCATTCTGCATTGGAATTAATGCTAAGAATATCGTGCGCGTTGTGACTTATAAAACGTAGCAGTCTTCAAAGTATGAATGAATTTATTTAGTATTTTGGAAGATTTGTAATGAGTTAAAAATTAAAGAATTTTAAAAGTAATGTTTTAAAAGTTAGGATCATGACATTTTGAGATTTAAACTTTTAAAAATAAAATGTTTAATTGAAAAGGTTAATTCTTGGTACATAGTTTAAAAATACATATATTTCTTTTTCCTACTTCAAAGTACATCTTCCTGCTACTTCAGAATCCCAGTCCCGCTCTTCAGGGACGATGACTCTAAACAGTTTTTTGTCTGTTCTTCCCCAAAATACAAACTCGTGTCTTATTTTTGCACAAAGGGAAGAATAATATGTCCGACTCTTATTTACTTTGCTTTCTTTGTTTTATCATGAAGATAGTTAAATTTGGATAGATCTAACTCAGCCTTCTGAACAAATATTTGACTTCAATCCTACGTCCTCTGGAATGAGACAAATGCTAAAGTTGACTGCAGGGACAGCAGAAGCCAGTTCCAGGGCAAGGCAGGCAGCAGATGGGTATTGCTCTGATCTGCCTGCTCTCCCTCAAGATTATACTATCTGAAAAGCTATCGTGTAGGCCAAGTCCCCAGGCACACCATAATCATTACTAGCAGCTACAAGCGAAAAGTTACCCACAGTTCTCTTGCTCTGACATACATAGCTGTTTTCATTTTTCTCGGATTTTTTCCAGCCCTTGGCTGTATGAATATGTATTTTTATGTGGTTGTTTTCACAGCATAAAGACAATTTTCTCTGCTTTTTTCACTTAACATCATAAGCATGTTTCCCATGGTATGCAGAACTATTGCTGTTAATAAAGGCATGTTATTTCACACTGCTAATGTACCACGGTTACTTAACTATTCCCTAGTGTGCAATATTTAGTCTACTACAAACTGTTATTATAAATAATGCACTGTATGCTGTAACTGGACTAGACAGCAGTTCCAAGCAATGAACTGGATGCACACATAACAACACTAATGCTTTATATTGATGGGACAAAAGTAAGGTACAGGAAAAATTTATAGCAGAGTACCACGTAGGTAAATTAAAAACATACACATAACACAACAGTACATATTTTACCCAAAACTCGTCTGTCAGTTTGTTGTATTGTGGTGGCTTTTGTGTTACTGTGATGCTGGAAGCTATGCCACTGGTATCCAAATACCAGCAGGGTCACCCATGGTGGGCAGGTTTCAGCTGAGCTTCCAGACTAAGACAGACTAGGAAGAAGGATCTGGTGGTCTACTTCTGAAAATATTGGTCAGTGGAAACCTAATGAATATCAGCAGAACACTGTCTGATATAGTGCTGGAAGATGAGCCTCTCAGGTTGGAAGGCACTCAAAATACAACTAGGGAAGATTTGCCTCCTCAAAGTACAGTCGACCTTAATGACGTGGATGGAGTAAAGCTTTCAGGACCTTCATTTGCTCATGTGGCACGACTCAAAATGAGAAGAAACAACTGCAAACGTCCATTAATAATTGGAATGTGGAATGTACAAAATACGAATCTAGGAAAATTGGAAATCGTCAAAAATGAAATGGAATGTTTAAACATCGATATCCTAGGCATTAGTGAGCTGAAATGGACTGGTATTGACCATTTTGAATCAGACGAGCATGTGGTCTACTATGCTGGGAATGACAACTTGAGAAGAGGAATGACATCTCATTCATCATCAAAAAGAACATTTCAGGATCTATCCTGAAGTACAAGGCTGTCTGTGATAGGATAATATCCATATGCCTACAAGAAAGACCAGTTAATACAACTATTATTCAAATTTATGTACCAAACACTAATGCCAAAGATGAAGAAATTGAAGATTTTCACCAACTTCTGCAGCCTGAAATTGACCAAACATGTAATCAAGATGCATTGATAATTACTGGTGATTGGAATGCAAAAGTTGGAAACAAAGAAGGATCGGTAGTTGGAAAATACGGCCTTGGTGATAGAAAGGATGCCAGAGATCGCATGATAGAATTCTGCAAGACAAATGATTTATTCATTCCAAATACCTTTTTTCAACAACATAAATGGTGACTATACACTTGGACCTTGCTGGATGGAATACACAGGAATGTATCAACTACATCTGTGAAAAGAGACGATGGAAAAAAAGCTCAATATTATCAGTCGGAATAAGGCCAGGGGCTGACTGCAGAACGGACCATCATATGTGAGTTTAAGCTGAAGCTGAAGAGAATTAAAACAAGTCTACAAGAGCCAAAGTATGACCTTGAGAACATCCCACCTAAATTTGGAGACTCTCTAAAGAACAGATTTGATGCACTGAACACTAATGACCAAAGACCAGACCAGTTGTGGGATGACCTCAAGGACGTCATACATGAAAAAGACAGGAAAGAAAGAAGAGACCAAAATGGATGTCAGAAGAGACTCTGAAACTTGCTCTTGAATGAAGAGTAGCTGAACAAAAGGAAGAAATGATGAAGTAAAAGAGCTGAACAGAAGATTTCAAAGGGCAGCTCGAGAAGACTAAAGTGTTATAATGAAAAGTGAAAAGACCTGGAGTTAGCAAACCAAAAGGGAAGCACATACTTGGCATTTCTGAAGCTGAAAGAACTGAAGAAGAAATTCAAGCCTCGAGCTGCAATTTTAGAGGATTCTATGGGCAAAATATTGAACAACAAAGGAAGCATCAAAAGAAGATGGAAGGAATACACAGTCACTCTACCAAAAAAAACTGGTCAATGTTAAACCATTTCAGGAGGTCGCATATGATCAAGAACCAATGAGGTTGAAGGAAGAAGTTCAAGCTGAACTGAAGGCATTGGCAAAAAACAAGGCTCCAGGAATTGACAGAACAGCAACTGAGATGTTTCAATAAACGGATGCAGTGCTGGAGGTACTCATTCATCTATGCCAAGAAATTTGGTAGACAGCTACTTGTCCAACCAACTGGAAGAGATCCATATTTGTGCCCATTCCAAAGAAAGGCAGATATTATCAAACAATATTGTTAACAGTACACACAAGTAAAATTTTGCTGAAGATCATTCAAAAGCGGTTGCAGCAGTAGATCAACAGGGAACTGCCAGAAATTCAAGCCGATTCAGAAGAGGACATGGAACAGGGGAATTCATTGCTGATGTCAGATGGATCTTGACTGAAAACAAAGAATACCAGAAAGATGTTTATCTGTGTTTTATTGACTATGCAAAGGCATTTGACTATATAGCTCATAACAAATTATAGATAACAAAACAAAGAATGGGAATTCCAGAACACTTAATTGTGCTCATATGGAACCTGAACATAGACCAAGAAGCAGTCATTCAAATAGAACAAGGGGATACTGCATGGTTTAAAATCAGGAAAGGTGTGCGTCAGGGTTGTATCTTTTCACCATACTTATTCGATCTTCATGCTGAGCAAATAATCAGAGAAGCTGACTCCATGAAGAACACGGCATCAGGATTGGAGGAAGACATTAACAACCTGCAGTATGCAGGTGACTCAACTTTGCTGGCTGAAAGTGAAGAGGACTTGAAGCACTTACTGATGAAGATCGAAGCATACAGCCTTCAGTATGGATTACACCTCAATATAAAAAAAACAAAAATCCTAGACCAATAAACAACATCATGATAAATGGAGAAAAGATTGAAGTTGTAAAGGATTTCATTTCACTTGGATCCACAATCAATGCCCAAGGATGTGGCAGTCAAGAAATCAAACGACGTATTGCATTGGGCAAATCTGCAGCAAAAGACCTCTTTAAAGTGTTGAAAATCAAAGCTGTCACTTTGAGGGCTAAGATGCACCTGTCCCAAGCCATGGTATTTTCAATGGCCTCACATGCATGTGAAAGCTGGACCATGAATAAGGAAGACCGAAGAATTGATGCATTTAAATTATGGTGTTGGCGAAGGATATTGAATATACCATGGACTGCCAGAAGAATGCACAAGTCTGTCTTAGATGTAGAACAGCCAAAGTGCTCCTTGGAAGCAAGGATGGCGAGACTTTGTGTCACATACTTTGGAAATGTTATCAGGAGGTACCAGTCCCTGGAGAAGGATATCATGCTTAGTAAGGGAGAGGGCCAGAGAAAAGGAGGAAGACTCTGGATAAGATGGATTGACACAGTGGCTGCAACAATGGACTCCAACATAGCAAAGATTGTGAGGATGGCACAGGATTGGGCAGTGTTTTGTTCTGTTGTACCTAGGGTCACTATGAGTTGGAACCAACTCAATGACACCTAACAACAATAAACAACATTTTGCAAGGACACATGCGTATTTAAGGCCAGGTTGCTATGAGTCGGAATCTGTTTGTTGGCAATGTGTTTGCTTTTTTGGTTTTTGGATCAAACACATAAAAAATGGATATCTTTAAAATGGAGGAGAAAGGTGCAGGAAAAATAAAATAAGAGAGGAGCAAGGACTCACATGGACAAGGGTCACTGTGCCCTGTGAGTGCGAATATAGTTAACTCCCTATCCCTTAGGTTCAAGGACAATTTTTTTAAAAGTTATGCAACACTTGTACACCAATTTTCATTGCAGCACTGTTCACAATAGCCAAAAGGTGAAAACAATCTAACAATGCTTCAACAGGTGAATAAACAAAATGTGGAACATCCATTCAATGGAATATTACTCAGCCATAAAGAGAAATGAAGTCCTGATACATGGATGAACCTTGAAAATAAATCAGTCACCAAAGGACAAATATTGTATAATTCTTATTATATGAAATATCTAGAATAGGCAAATGCATAGAGACCAGTTTATTAGTGATTACAGGGACAGAAGGGAGAGAGAAGCTCAGGGGCACTGAGTTAATGTTAATGTGGTAGAATAATTTGGCAACAGTGGTGATGGATGTACAACATGATGAATGTAATCAGTGTCACTGACTTGTACATGTAAAAAATGTTGAATTGGCAAATGTTTTGTTATATATATATTTTACCACCATAAAACAATTTTTTTAAAGTACTGCTACAAATACCTGTAAACAAATTCCTTTATCCCATTTTTAAAAAATTATTTAAGTACCATCTTAAAGGGGGACCAGCAGTTGGTGTGGAGACTGACTCTAGGTCCTTATTGTCTTCAGGATAAGGTCCAAGGTACTAGACTTTGCACATATGGCCCTTGAGATCTGTCCTCTCTTGCCCCTCCAGCCACAGATCCCACTGTGTCCATACTCGACCACCAGAAACAGCCTGCACTTCTGCCCTTGATCACGTCCAGCACTGGACATTGTGTTTCCAATGCCCAGACCACTCTGTTCTCCATTTGCTTCATCTCTCCGCCTTGGCCTCTGCTGTCCACCACCCCCTGCACAATTTTTCCTCATCTATCAGGTCTGACTTAGACAAGGCCTCTTCCACGGCACTGTTCTTCCTGACTCCTGGCACCCCACCCCACCCCCTATGAGTGAGATACCTCCAACCTTCATTTTTATCTCACTAAGTAGTGGAGTCTGATTGCTCCACAGGCTCCACTAGCAGGCTGTGAGTTCCTTGAGAGAAGAACTGCATCTAGTAATTCACCACTTTATCCTCAAAAAATAACAAAGGCTCTTCCTTACCAAGTGCTAACTCAGCCAAGCACTACACTGAGCCCTTAACTGGGATTATCTCTTTCAGTCCTCCAACAGCCCCACCCACTGCCATTGACTCTATTCCGATTCATGGGGATCCCATGTGTGCAGAGTTCAACTGTGCTCCATAGGGTTTTCTTGGCTGTGCCCTTTCAAATCATATTGCCAGGCCTTTCTTCCGGGGCATTGTTGGGTGGGTTCTACCTGCCAGCCTTTAGGTTAGTAGTCGAGTGCAAACCACTTGTGTCACCCTGGGACCTTCCCAAGAGCCCTAAGGGGAAGTTTTAGTATGCTCAGCCAGTGTTACAGAGGGAAAACAAAGTTTAGAGAGATCAAGCAGTTCTAACCCAGCTGTAGGACTCCAGAGGTCGAACTTTACCTCCCCTTCCTCTCCAGTGGCCCAATGCCTAAGACAAAACTGTATGGGCACAGAGCACACGCAACAGACATTTTTTGAATAAATATTTACGTGGTGACATAGGCGGTCATGGTAACAGTCAGCAATGTATGGTCTTTCTTAATTTATAAACAAGAACAAATTGATTACATCCAGTATATCATAAAACGTTTCATAAATTCAATTTTATATTACTCTATACTGGTTAGTCAAGCTCCCATGCAAAGAGACAAGCAAGTCATTCTCCAAAAAATAAGAAGGCAGCTGCAACCTTAACATATTTGAGTGGAGATTCAAAGACACTTCTAAATGCTGGAAGCAACAAGTGTTCATTTTCTGGCAGGAAAAAAAAAAAAAGACCAAACCCAGTTCAAAGGGAATGCCCTCTAGTCATGCTCAGTGGTGACCAGAGCAGAGGAAGCTTGGACTATGACTAGTGGAGGAAATTTTTTTCTCTTATGGATTACTAAAAGTTATGAGAAGGCTTCTTTCAAAACAAAATAAATATGAAAATCTGTATTTCTCATCATTTTTATCAGGAGGGAAGGTTGTTGCCAGATGCTCGTATAGTGAAACACGGTCCTCAAGGAAGAAGGAGAAAAGGGCCAACAGTTTAGAAAGGGGACCAATGAGGAGGAGTGCTGAATTGACATTTCAGGAGAGGGATTGCTTTTCTATTCACCCTCTTGTTCAAGCCAACGTAACACTCATGTATACTTTTGAGATCTGTCAGTTGTACAATAAGAATGAAGCGAGTGAGAAAGAAAGCAGCACAGCCCCTGACATTCAGAAGCTGGCCTGGCCCTCACAGCTAGACCATGTTACTCTCCCATTAGATGTAAACAATCTCACAGACCACCAACCTCAGACAAGGCTACTCAGAGACTATTAACAAACGATACAAGGCAAGGCCACTTCACAATTTTGCCTAAGCACTGACAGGAACAAGGTCTCTGTGCCACCCGCAAAAGACCAAACATACCTCTCTTGGCCAAAATGAGTGACTACTGCTTCTTTACCAATTACAGCCTTATCCTCATTCTAGTCCCCCCTCCTACAGATAAGATTCAATGAGATGTCCAACCATACAATTGCCTCCGCTTTCTGGCAGCATCGAATGTAGAGTGAGCCCTGCTTCCTTAGACCCTCCCTCAGGTCATCCAACCAAAGCCCGAATCCTATAATAGGTTCTGTCTAACACCCTGATACTGAGGCACTCCATGGTTTTCCCAAGGGTGTGTGTTCTCCCTCGCTGCAAAGAATCATCAACCAACTTGTTCAATGGCATGCGTGTTCCTGGTGCACTTTAGCTGAAGTGTATTGCCACTAAGTTTACACATTTCCATGTATACACACACCTAGCTGTCAGTTTGCCGCACTGGTGGCTTGCATATTGCTGTGATGCTGGAAGCTATGCTACCAGTATTTCAAATACCAGCAGGGTCACCCATGGTGGAGAGGTTTCAGCAGAGCTTTCTGACTCAGACAGACTAGGAAGAAACGCTTGGTGATTTACTTCCAAAAATCAACCAATGAAAACCCTATGGATCACAACAGAATACTGTCCTGTATAGTGCTGGAAGATGAGCCTTCTAGGTTGGATGGAACTCAAAATACACAGTGGCCGCAACAATGGACTCGAGCATACCAACAATGGTGAAGATGGCGCAGGACCATACAATGTTTTGTTGTCTTGTACATGGGGTCACCGTGAGTCAGAGCCGACTCAGCAGCAGATAACAAGTAACAAAAAATAATAATCTAACCTTTAAAAAACAGAACTACTTCATATATGCTCCTTAGAACAATGTCTAGATCAAGGTAGTTTTTTTGGAATAAGTATACAACTACATTGCTGTCTTCATTAGGTCCAAGTTATAGCCCTGCCCTCCCCCACCCCCCCTCTTTCTAACTATCCTGGAAAATCTAAGTCATGAAATAAATGTCCCAAGTACATAACCCTCCTTTCCTTAGTGGCAGAATGAACCCCAGAGAAGGCCTTTATTTACTGAACTGGGTGGCTTCAAATAAAAACCCAGCACCAGTCACATTGATCTGATTCTTTTTTCTCCCTAAGTTTATGTAATAAACCAACCAAATCCATGATTTATTTTCTGACCTCCTTTACTATTTCATTTTCCACGTTGGATAAATACGTAAGTTCAGCCAAGGCATATGTTTTGATGGTTTTGCCTGGATTGGCTGTCTTAAGACTATAAATCGTAACCAGGGGCTCATTTTTAACATGCTCTACGCTCCTCTGGGATGGATTCCTAGAAGTTAGTGGGAGCGCTTGCTCTGAGCCGGATGAGGAATGGCCCCTAGAAGAAGAAAATGTAAAATAGAATGGCTGCTTCACGGAAGAGTTAGAAATTTTTGATAAAGAACAGGAACTAACCTAAGAATGCAGTAACAACATTCAGGCAGATTTGTATTTAATGTTTTCTCTCTCTCATGATCTAGGCCCATCTGAATCAATCCAGCAATATTTATTGACACCTATTCTGTGCCAGACACTGTCTAGTTGCTTAGAATATATCAGCAAACAAAACATACAAAAACACTTGCCCTCCTGGAGTTTACATCTAGTGGAGGGAGACAGACAAGCAATACACATAATAAATAAATTGTATAGTATGACAGAGGGTGACTAGGGCTATAGAGAAAAGAAATAGAGCAGGGAAGGGGGTTTGTGAGCACAAGAAGAGCTGCAATTTTAAATAAAGCGGTCAGGATGGTCCTCGTTAAGAAGGTAATATTTTCGCAAAGACTTGAAGGAAGAAAGGGACTTAACCATTGAATATCTGAGGGAAGAGTGTTCCAGGCAAAGGGAACAGCTAATGCAAAGGCCCTGAGGCCGCAGCTTGCATGGCATGTTCAAGAACAGGAAAGGAGGCTGTGTGGCTGAGTGGAGTGAGTGACGGGGAGACAGTTGTAGGAGATGAAGTCAGAGATATGAGGGTCTGTCATAGGGTAAAAATGTCACAGAGTTTAGTAAAGCAAAAAGGAAGTTTTATTTGGCATATACTCAAAACGGCAAAAGTGGGAAGTGGACAAGCATGCTCCCAGAGCCATGTCTGTCGGAGTCCAAGGAATATTACAGAATAGGCAAGAATGGGAAAACGGGCAAGCATGCTGCCACAGCCATGTCTGCCCAAGTCTGAGGAACATTATAGAGTCATCAGTATATATTAACATTACAAATGGGCAAAATCTTTGAAAGCTTTGCCTTTTCACAGATTGGCTAGAAACTGTGATCCTACATTTTGAATTATCTTTAGTAACAATCATTGGTACAGGTTTCAGTAACGACAGGAGGGTCTTCATTGGTCCGACAAATCTTCCTACACACTAAAGGCTAACAGAAAAAGATAAGAGTGGAAAGCATGTGGGTCGTTAGTGCTGTGTTTTATGATTTGTTTATGTGAAAGATTCCCTAAAAGATATTTTCCAAGATTGTCCTAGCTATTGTCTTTATACCTCAGGGCCCAGGTAATGTGTCCTTGTGGTCCTTGTGGGTCCAGCTCTAGCTGGGTCACATTCTAGGACAAGGAATTATGGCTCCAGTATTATCTCATAAATTAGGTCTTGCAGGCCATTGAAGAGGGTAAAATGAGAGCCACGAGAGAGTTGAGAGAGAAGTAGTAACAGAGAATAATGCATGAGAAAACAACTTTGAACAATTTACAGCCAAGGGAAAAAGGTAGACCAACCAAAAGTAAAGGCAGTCCCCCGATTACAAACGAGTTCCATTCATAAGTCTGTCTTCAAGTGGAACTTGCACTTAAGTGGGAATAGTTAGGTACCGCTCGTATCTAACATCAGTTAGTCAAATGGTTGTCTTAGTACAGGTTTCCTCCGCGATCCGAAAGTAGAGCGTTCCTGTGAAAACTTTCCTAAGCTGAAATGGCGTAAAACGAAGGAGCAATTACCATTAACTATATAGGGTCACTATGAATCCTAATCTACTGAAAGACAACAGATACGGTAAAAGAAATTTTGAGTGTTCCCGAGCTCCCTCTTCTGGGGTGGGGGGGGGGGCGCGGAGACCAGCCCCTGTTTGCCTGCCCAAGCTCTCCGGGAGGCTGGAGACTGTGGATCCTGCCCCTCCGGGAGCTTGTGGGAAGGAGGCAGACAAAAGAAGCCCGGTGGGGAAGGGGTGTGCTGGAGGAAAGGAGGGGTCACCCAGCGTCGTGGGCTTGTTGGAGACCCGCAGCGCTGCCCTTTTCCCACCCTCAGGGAGCTGCGGAAGGCCCTGAGGCCCAAGATGGGGGCCCCGCCACCCTTCCTGCTGTTGGGGGTACACGCTGCCTCTTTAACGGCTCGCTGACCGCCGTTTCCGCTTTTGGTACTTTTTTTCCGTGTTAAGCGAAAATCCTCTTCAGATTTCTCTGCGTTAGCGAAAACAGGTGCTAGTGTAGGTCTTTTGTAAAAGCGAAGTGGCATCAAGCGAACTTTCGAAAGTACACTGTATATAGTATATAGTGTACCTTTCTATGAATAAAAAAATTAAAGACATACACTAAAAACATTTTTAACACAATAGTACAGTAATAATAATAATAACGTTTTGATGCATGCCTGTTTGTTATTATGAACCATTGTAGGTACCTGAAATTTTTAACCTAATAGGCTTTATAGGGCTTGGTTCCTAACTATGTGTTGTACGTAATTCCGGCGTTCTTAACCCAGGGACTGCCCGTAGTTGCAGCTAAAATCCTGAGAGAAGCCCAGTGTTCCTCGATATATTTTCATTGTAATCTACAGTAAAAAAATAAAATACATTTTACTGCATGACCCAGCAGTCACACACAAAAACACACACAGGCTCACTGAAACAAAGGTTTCACAAATCACTATTTACACGAATCACGTTCAATATACTCTAATATTTTTGTACAATTCTAAGCTATTTGGTTTCTTTTCTTTATTCAGTGCTCATGCAATTCACGAAATAGATTTCACAACCTAGCAGTGGGTTGTGATCTGCAGTTGAAAAAACATTGCTATAGGCAAGTGATCATTCACCTCCACCCTAACACATGGATAACATAATCAACATCATTGTCAGCTCTCACTCAGCATGTTGGCTAAAAACCACACCAGGGCTAATGACTTTGTACAGGGAACTACCATTAGCTCATTAATCAAAATCCAGTGTATATATTGGATATTCTGCTTTCATGACAGCTGTCATTGTATAAAAATATTGTGTGGGCTGGGTCACTACAGGAAATGTAAAACATGTGAAATTCGGGTACATCGTATCTGACAGACAGCCAATATTTATGGTACTTGGCTAAAGAACTTTTACTTCAAATAAATGAATGTTTAATGTTTCCATAAAAGCATAGACATGGTCCTAATTAGTAAATTTCACTAATAGGCTTTTGTCTATTATCTCCAGATTAATCGTCAGATGCATTTGTTTCTAGAAAAAAAAGTGCAGATTTTAGTACTACATCTCAAAATGTTTTGAAGGTTTCCCAGAACTGCTTGAATTTATGATTATAAAAGCATTAGTATTTCTCTGAATTGTTAAATTGCCCTTTTAAAACTCAAAATTTGCTTTCAACTTAATTATATTTTTAAATGATTTTTTTCCTCTGAAAAAAGTTCTTATATTTACTATTGGATGGGTTAAGTTTTGTTTTGTTTTTATTTTTTGTTGTTGTTTGTGAAAATATGCACAACAAAACTGCATCCATTTAACAATTTTTACGTGTACAGTTCGTTAACAATGGTTACATCCTTCACATCATGTCACCATTCTCATTATCTCTGCCTATATTTGTGTCATTACCATTAGCTTAGGCCCTTAAAGTTTTCATCTGTGCTTTTGAGTTACCGTTGTCATTTTTCATCTCATGTAAGTAATTCTTTAAAAGGATACAACGTTCAGGCAAACATTTTTTACTTATTGAGTTAAGCTGTTGTTTAGTTTAAAGACAATTTCATGGGATAGATTTTGTTCAAGGTTTAAATGTTGTCTCCAGGCAATAGATTCAGGGGTTCCTCCAGTCTTAATGTATCCAGTAAGTTTGATTTCCAGTAAGACTTTGAAGTTTCATTCCCCACAATTTTCCTCCTTTTGATCAAGATCCATCTATTGGGTCCTTGATCAAAATGTTCAGCAATGGTAGCTGGGCAGCATCTATTTCTTCTGGTCTCATGGAAAGGGAGGTAGTAGTTCATGGAGGCAATTAGACCTGCAGACAATTTCCTTCTCTGATTCCTGGGTCTCCTTCTTCCTCTGTTGCTCCAGGCAAATAGAGACCAATTGTATTTCAGATGGCTGTTCACAAGCCCCACAGCACAACAAACTGATAGATGGGTGGTGGACTTCCATGCTTAAATCCCTTCATTGACTTCCAGTGACATTACAAATAAAATCTAAAATCCTCAGATTGTTACTCAAAGCCAACACTAGCTGGCCCCTGCCTGCCACTTGTTCCCTGCACTCCAGCCTTTTGGGTCTTCTTTCTGGTCCTCCAGCATGCCACACCCCTTCCAACCTCAAGACCTGACACAGCTATTACCCCTGCAGGGAAGGTCTTTCCACTCCCCACCAACGCTCCTCTCATTTTCCCCTTTCCACGGGCCAACTCCTATTCATTTTTTAGGTCTCTTTTTTCTTATTTTTTAACTTATTCATTCATTCATTCGTTTAACGAATAATTGTTGAGTTCCAAGTATGAGTCAGGAACTCTCTGGGTGTGGGGGAATGACAGCAAAGAAAGTAGACAGAGCAAAATAAACATGTTCCCTCTCCTTGCCAAGTTTACAGTCTAGATGGGATGACAGATTCTTTTTAATGAATAACCAAAATAACAATAATTTGTGATAGGTGTCTTGAAGCAGGGCTTTGAGCTGGACCAGAGAATAATGGAAGGGTAGGAAGAAGGCACCTAGAAGATGTGACATCTTCATGGAGACCCTGGAGGGAAAGAAGGAGGCATACACGAGAAGAACAGAGAGGAGGGAACTGAGAAGGACTTATCACCCACCCAAACCCACTGCCAGGAGTCAATTCTGCCACATAGCGACCTTATATAGGACAGTGTAGAACTGCCTCATAGGGTTTCCAAAGCTATAAATCTTTACAGAAGAAGACTGCTACGTATTTCTCCTGCGAAGCAGCTGGTGAGTTCAAACTGCTGACCTTTCGGTTAGCAGCTGAGAGCTTTAATCACTGCGCTACCAGGGCTCCCTCACTCATCATTAGGGAAATGCAAGTCAAAACCACAATGAGATACCACTTCACACCCATTAGGATGCTATTACCAGAAAAATGGGAAATAATGAGTGTTGGGGAGGATGTGGATAACCTGGAACTCAAGTGTCCATCAGTAAGTGATGGATAAACAAAATGTGGTACATACAGACAACAGGATATTATTCCACCATAAAAGTGAATGAAATTTTGATACATGCTAAAACATGTATGAACCTTGAAAACATTATGTTAAACAAGTCATACACAAAAGGATACATACTATATGATTCAATTTATATGAGGTATCAAGGCAAGAAGCCGTGATGGTGCAGTGGTTAAGTGCTCAGCTGCTAACCAAAAGTTCGGGAGTTTGAGTCCACCAACTGCTCCTTGGAAACCCTATGGGGCAATTGTCAAACAGGGTTGCTATGAGGTGAAATCGACTCGCGGCAATGGATTTGGGTACAACAAGCAAATTCACAGAAACAGAAGCAGAGGAGGATAGGAATGGGAGTATTGATTAATGGATACAAAGTTTCAGTTTGGGATGATGAAAACATTCTGAATTAGATAGTGGTCTTGGTTGCACAATATTGCAAATGTTCTTAATGCCACTAAATTTACTTTTAAAAATGGTTAAAATGGGAAATCTTATATTATGTATATTTTGCCACAGTAAAAATTAAAAAAAAAATGAAGAACTGATACATGCTATAATGTGAATGAATCTCGAAAACACTACGCTAAGTGAAAGAAGACAGAAACAAAAGGCCACATATTGTGATTCTATTTATATGAAATGTCCAGAATAGGCAAATCCATAGGGACAGAAAGTAGATTAGTGTTTGCCATGGACCGCAGAGAGGTGGAAGTGGGGAGTGACTGCTAATGGTTACAGAGTTTCTTTTGCTAGTGATGAAAAATTCTGGATAGTGGTACTGGTTGGAGAACATTGTAGTTATGCACCTTGAAAATGGTTGCAGTGGTAAATTTTATGTTCTGTGTATTTTACCACGATTAAAAAAGAAAAAATTGAGACATAGAAGAAAAAAAAAAAAGATAATCCACAGACCTGGAGAAGATATTTGTGATGTCTACAACTACAAATGATTAGAAGTTAGAATATATATTTTAAACCCTACAGATTAATAAGAATGACAAAACAGACAAGTTGGTATAAATCATGGACAACTTTAACAGAGACAATGATCAACCTAAATGATCAGTAAATAAGAAAACATGGTCAACCTCATAAGCAATCAGGAAAACGACAAAGAAAACAACAGAATACCAAGTTTACACCCATCCAACTGGCAAAGTTTTAAAAGTCTAACAATAGCAAGTGTTGATGAGAAACTCTTGAAAACTTCTAGTAGAAGCGTAACTTTCCATAGGCAATTTGGAAAGCAATTTGTAATATCTGGTAAAATTCAAGATGTATGTATCCTATAATACAACAGTCTTACTTCTAAGTATATATGCTAGAGAAACTCTCACATATGTGCGTAACTGAAGTTACAAGTACGTTCTGTATACATTTGTATTAGAGGAAGACTGGACACCACTTAAATGTGTATCAACAGTAGAATGGGTAAATAAGTTATACAACGGAAAACCAGTGAATGAAATAGATCTATATTGTCAACTTGGAGAAATCTTAAAAACATGAAAAAGTAAATCCCAGAGTGGTACATACACTGGGATATCATTTATGTAAATAACATGAACGCTCAAAAATGGTGCATATGTGTGTGCATAGATATATTATAAATCATGTCTGTGTGTATACACACATACATAAACCAGTAATCAGTTGTTGTCAAGATGATTCCAACTCATGGTGACCTCGTGTTTCAGAGTAGAACTGCACTCCATAGGGTTTTTAAGGCTGTGACCTTTTGGAAGTAGATTGCCAGGTCTTTCTTTCAAGGCACCTCTGGTGGGCTCAAATTGCCAGCCTTTCGTTTAGTAGTCAAGTGCTTAACCATTTGCACCTCCCAGGGACCATATATATACATATATGATTTTAAAACTGAACAGTTAGCTTGAGGATAGCTGTTACCTCTTGGGAAGAAGAATATGCAATGATACAAAGGAGCATCAATTATATCTACAATATCTTAATTTTTAAAATAGAACATTTAAAACAAGAGTGACAACATTTCTCTGTATTTTCTGTATATTTGGAAAATTTAAAGGGCTTGCCTCAGTATAATCAGCCCTGCGGATGGACATTTATTTAAAAACTGAGACTAGGTATAAAACACAACACACATCCTTAACTAGTAAAGAAGACTAACTGGTAAATGCATATTTTAAAAACAGTTATGTGGTGTGGACACGGTTTTCACTGGTCCCTGTTTCCACCTAGGGTTGTGATCAAGGGAACGGTGTTGAGTTGCACCCAAGGAGACTGAAATTAGACTTTAGAAATAACTTCATATCTCTGTAAGGCATTCCAGACTGCCTGGGGACTTTGAGAACAAGAACTTTGCTGAGACAGCTTAGATTCTACCCTATTTGCAACTAGAAGGGGTTATCATTGTCACAGATGACCTTTGAATTTTGCAGTTCTGCCTGCCAACTCTATAGATAGGAAGATCTTAACTCATCTACTCAGAATCCACAGCAAGGCAGAAAGGACCCTGCAGAAGAGAACAAGCAAACTTGGTCCTCCATCCTCATAAGAGCCTGTGTCTTAATTTGAGAAGTGGCACAAAGGCTGTGGGGAGGGCAAGGATGCTGGTGGGGCACTGGTTCACCTATAATCAAAATCAGATGCCATGGAATCAACTCCGACTTATGGTGACCCCATGTGTGTCAGAGTAGAACTGTGCTTTGTAGGGTTTTCAGTGGCTGATTTTTCAGAAGTAGACAGCCAGGCCTTTCTTCCGAGGCACCTCTGGGTGGACTCAAACCTCCAACCTTTTGGTTAGCAGCTGAGCGTGTTAACTGTTTGCACCACCCAGGGACTCCAGTTCACCTATTCTTTAGGTTATTTCTATCTATCAGTCAACAAGCATTTTTACAGAAGCATTTGCATTCCATGCTGTGTAAAGTGCTGTGCAGAATGGATATAAGAAAGGAAGATATCATAGTTTATTTTTTAAAAGTTCACAATCCAAATGGAAAAGACTTAGACATATGAAGTAATTAGAAACCATGACACAGCAGGTGATAATCCAGGGTGAGCATCACTGAGGGTAAGGAAAGAGCATTCTGGGCTGGCCTCAGTGTGAACCAGGAGGGATTTGTAACAGCCATGTAGGATGGACAGAATTTAAACAGTCGGAGAAGAGTTGAGAAGGCATTTCAGACACTGGAACAATAGAAGGTAAAACCTGGAGGGAGGAATATTCATGAAATCGGAGAAGTGTTAACCGGAGTGTTTTGGCTATCATTAGATGTTTCAGAGAGCACAGGAGGCAATGCAGGCAAATCCTTGACTAGTTGGTGATGTGTGGTCACAGAACACTTTGAAAATGAGCCACAGAATTCTCGACTTTAGGATGGACAGGAGAAGAAGCCAGTGTGTGTTCCTGAATAGAGCAAGCATATACTAAAAACCATGTTCAAAGATTTGTTTTGCAGCAATTTTCACAATGAAGTATTTCCTATGGATAGGCATAAAATACAACTTTCATATGATTTTTCTGCTTTGTTTTTATATTAAAATATAGTTTTATTGTTGTTGTTAAATGACTGTTCTTAATTATTTTAGAGCACACTTAAGAAAAGCCTAGGTATATTGGATAGCTTTATCATCAGTTGGACAACTTATGTTGAACATTCATTTGGAGCTTTAAACCCTTTCCCAGTGGTTTGTCCTTCTTTAGATTTTTACTATATTTAAGCATTATGAGGTATTTATTTCTTAAAAAACATCAATAACAGTCATAGCAGCTAATACAGCAAATATGAAATTCAGACTTCTTAAGTATAGAATCTTAATAGAATTCTAACAGTTTTATTTCGAATCCCCCGTATAACACTGATCAGAATTCTCCAGAGAAACAGAATTGATAGGATATTGGTGTGGGACCAGCAAGACTGAAATACGTAGGGCAGGCCAGCAGCCTGGAAACTCAGGTAAGATTTCTATGTTATAGTCTTGAGACAGAGTTCCTTCTTCTCCCTGAAACCTCAATTTTTGCTCTAAAGCCTTCAACTGATTGGATGAGGCCCACTCACATTGTCAAGGGTTCCTTTACTTGAAGTCAATTGATTGTTAATGTTAGCCACAACTACAAAATAACTTCACAGCAACATCTAGACTAGTGTTTGACCAAACAGCTGGACATCAAAGCCTAGCCAAGTTGACACACAAAATTAACCATCATAGACGACTGTGTAATGCTTATGCACCATTGGGAAAGGGCATTATGAATGAGCTTGTAGCCTCAGCACACCAGGGCAGCAGGATAAACACTGAACTAAGAGCCAGGAAACTTGGCTTTAGCCAGTTGCTTTCCTTTTTCAATTCCCCAGTCTAGGTTTCACCTAAAATTGAAGGAGAATACGCTGGATAAACTAACAAACTTTTTCAGCTCAAACTTTATGTAAAAGTACATTTATTCATCTCTCAGGGGTTCCAGCATGAACCTAGCCTGCCTAATTCTAGGACATAACTGGGCATATTTGGCAGGAGGATAGAAAAAATCTAGTTGTATGAGGCTAGAATTCTTTTGGGAAAATAACCCATTCTAAATAGCAGTTTTCTTGCACTGGAGAAAGTGTCTGTAGGTGGTACAAACAGTTAATGAGCTTGGCTGCTAACCAAAAGGTTGGCAGTTCAAGTTCACCCAGAGGCGCCTTGGATAAAAGGCTTGGAGATATACTTCCAAAGAATTCGCCATTGAAAACCCTATGGAGCACAGTTCTACTCTGACACACATGGAATTGCCACGAATCAGAATCAATTCAACAGCATCTTGTAACTGGTAAGCATTGAAGAATGAAGTCAATATTGGGTATATTGCCCACTATTTAGAGCCTCTTCTAACCCAGCCCCCATGGAAAAATTCAGGGCCATTGGAGTACAGATTGCTCATACTAGAATAGATACTTACTCTGGATACGGACATGCCTTCCCTGCACGAATGCTTCTGCCAAAACTACCATCTGTGGACTTACAGACTGCCTTATCCACCGTCATGGTATCCCACACAGCATCGCCTCAGATCAAGGGACTCACTTCACAATAATGAAGTGTGGCAATAGACCCATGCTCATGGAATTCACTGATCTTATGATGTTCCCCATCATCCTGGAGCAGCTGGCTTGATAGAAATATGGAATGGTCTTCTAAAGACACAATTATGGTACAAGCTAGGTGGCAATACTTTGCAGGGTTGGGGCAATATTCTCCAGGAGGCTGTATATGCTCTAAATCAGTATCCAATATATGGTGCTGTTTCTCCCATAGGCAGGATTCATGGGTCCAGGAATCAAGGGGTGGAAATGGGAATGGCACCACTCACTATTACCCCTAATGACCCACTCGCAAAATTTTTGCTTCCTGTCCCCTTGACTCTATGCCTGCAGGTCTAGAGGTATGAGTTCCAAAAGGAGGAATACTCCCACCTGGTGACTCACTGATCCCATTGAACTGGAAGTTAAGAATGCCACCTAGGCACTTTGGGCTCCTTTTGCCTCTGAATCAACAGGCAAAGAAGGGAGTTACCATATTGGCTGGTGTGATTGATCCTGATTACCAAGAGGAAATCAGATTGATATTATATAATGGAGGTAAAGAAGAGTATGTCTGGAATGCAGGAGATCCTTTAGGGCATCTTTTAGTACTACCATGCCCTGTGATTTAAGTCAATGGAAAACTACAGCAACCCAATTCCAGTATGACTACTAATGGCCCAGGCTCTTCAGGAATGAAGGTTTGTGTCATGCCACCAGGCAAAGAACCATGAGCAGCTGAGGTGCTTGCTGAAGGTAAAGGGAATACAGAATGGATGGTGGAAGAAGGTAGTTCTATATACCAGCTGTGAATATGTGACCACTTGCAGAAATGAGGACTGTAATTGTTATGAATATTTCTTCCTTGTATGTGTGCATCAAATATTTCTGTTTTTTTTTTCACTTACAAAATATAGGATATAAACAGGGCTAGTTTGTTTTCAGTTGTAGGCATGTTAGTTATATCATGTTAGGCACAAGTATGACTTTATAATTGTCTTCTTTTAGAGATTATGTATGGTTTAAGGAGATGTGGTATCAGATTGACAAGGGGTGGAGTGCGATGGTTAAGGTTGTGTGTCTACTTGGCTGGGCTATGGTTCTCAGTGGTTTGGCAGTTATGATATAGTTCAGCAGTTATGTAATGATGTAATCACCTCCATAATGAGATCTGCTCTGAGCAGCCAATCAGTTGAAAGGGTGCTTCCTTGGGGGTATGGCCTGCATCCAATATATATGGACTTTCTGGCAAAGCTAGCTGGCTTTTGCTCTGCTCTGGATCTTGCATTCAGCTTATCATCATCTGACCTCCGGTTCTTGTGACTTGAGCCAGCAGCCTGCCATCTGACCTGCCGATCTTGGGTTCTTCAGCCCCTGTAGTTACATGAGTCAGGAGAAGCCTCCAGCCTGACGCCTGACCCATGGACTTGAGACTTTCCAGCCCCTACAACCATGAAAGCCATTTCCTTGATATAGACCTATCTTTCCCCCACTCTCTCTTTATATATATATATATATATATATATATATGCACACACACACATATACACACACACCTCACTGGTTTTCCTTCTCTAGAGAACCCAGTCTAAGACAGGTACAGATGAATATTTCACAGGCAGTGAACACCTTCCATGACCCAGATCTGGTGTTCAGGGAGAAGAGAGCATCTCATATTTGACGAAAGGACTTATTTTGAGGGCTTACCTTTGATGACTAAGGTACGCCTGACCCAAGCCATGGTATTTTCAATTGCCTCATACACATGCGAGAACTGCAGAATGAAAAAGGAAGATCGAGTAAGAATAAATACATCTGAATTGTCGAAAAATGTTAAATATATCTTGGACTGCCAGGAGCCCTGGTGGCACAGTGTTTAAGTGTTCAGCTGCTAACTGAAGGTTGGTGGTTCAAACCTACCAGCCACTCTGCAGGAGAAAGATGAGACAGTCTTTTTCTGTAAAGATTTACAGCCTTGGAAACCCCATGGGGGAATTCTACTCTGTCCTATAAGGTCACTATGAGTTGGAATTGACTCGACAACAACAGGTTGGCCAGAAAAAGGAACAAGTAAGTCCTGGAGGAACTACAGCCAGAAAGCTCCTTAGAAGCAAGGATAGTAAGACTTATCTCACTTACTTTAGGCATGTCATCAGGAGAGTCCAATCACTGGAGAAAGAAGACATCATACTTGGTAAAGAAATTGTTGTTGCTAGAGGCCGTTGAGCCTTTTCTGACTCATAGCAACCCTATGAACAACAGAACAAAACACTGCCCGATCCTGTGCCATCCTCACAATTGTTGCTATGCTTGAGCTCATTGTTGTAGCCATTGTGTCAATCCATCTTGTCCAGAGTCTTCCTCTTTTTCACTGACCCTCTACTTTACCAAACATAATGTCCTTCTCCAGAGACTGGTCCCTCCTGATAACATGTCCAAAGTATGTGACACGAAGTCTCACCATCCTGGCTTCCAAGGAGCATTCTGGCTGTATGTCTTTCAACACAGACTGTTCGTTCTTCTGGCAATCCATGGTATATTCAATATTATTCTCCAAAATCATAATTCAAACGCATTGATTCTTCTTTGGTCTTTCTTAATCATTGTCCAGCTTTCGCATGTATATGAAATGATTGAAAATACCACGTCTTGGGTCAGGTGCACCTTAGTCCTCAAAGCGATATCTTTGCTTTTCAACACTTTAAAGAGATCTTTTGCAGCAGATTTTCCCAATGCAATATGTCATTTGATTTCTTGACTGCTGCTTCCATGGGCACTGATTGTGGATCCAAGTAAAATGAAATCCTTTATAACTTCAATCTTTTCTCCATTTATCGGATGTTGCTCATTAGTCCAGTTGTGAGGATTTTTGTTTTCTTTATGTTGAGGTGTAATTCATACTGACAGCTGTATTCTTTGATCTTCATCAGTAAGTGCTTCAAGTCCTCTTCACTTTCAGCAAGCAAGTGCTTCAAGTCCTCTTCACTTTCAGCAAGCAAGGTTGTGTCATCTGCATAACACAGGTTGTTAATGAGTCTTCCTCCAATCCTTATGCCCTGTTTTCTTCATACAGTCCAGCTTCTCGGATTATTTGCTCAGCATACAAATTGAATAAGTATGGTGAAAAGATACAACACTGACACACACCTTTCCTTATTTTAAACCACACAGTATCCCCTCATTCTTTTTGAACTACGGTCTATGTACAAATTTCACATGAGCACAGTTAAGTGTTCTGGAATTCCCATTCTTCGCAATATTATCCATAATTTGCTATGATCCACACAGTCCAATGCCTCTGCATAATCAACAAAACACAGGTAAACAACTTTCTGGTATTCTCTACTTTCAGCCAAGATCCATCTGACAGCAGCAATGATATCCCTCGTTCCATGTCCTCTTCTGAATCGGACTTGAATTTCTGGCAGTTCCCTGTAGATGTACTGTTGCAACTGTTTTTGAATTATCTTCAGCAAAATTTTACTTGTGTGTGATGTTGATGATATTGTTTGATAATTTCTGCATTCCGTTGGAAAAGTAGAGGATCAGCAAAAAAAAAAGAGAAACCCTTAATGGGATGGGTTGACACAGTGGCTACAACAATGGGCTAAGACATAGCAACAATTGTGAGGATGCTGCAGGACAGGGCAACTTTTCATTCTTTCATACATATAAAATTGCTGTGAGTTGGAGCCAACTCAAAGGCACCTAACAACAACACTGGAGCATTGAGGCTGTTGGTAATATGGGTGACTGTGATAGTTTTTGAAAGGACATTTGTTCCTCAAATGAAAAAGTCATAAAAATGTAGTTTTGGTAATTGTAATGGTTTCTATTCTCTCAATACTAATTGGTTTGCTCATTCACTAAATTGGTTTGCTCATTCAGTGCTATTGATTTGATCTGATATGACATCTTCCAGGCAGCTGGAAGGAAGTTATCTAAGAGAAGTTACCAAACACTCATGAGGACTTGAGACGATATCAAATTTATAGATGAAGAAACTGCTGGCCGAGATTTGAGATGCGTGCAAATTCAAGAAATACATTTGGACAGGCCTTTGGGAACAGAAGATTTTTTTAAAATACTTTTTCCTTGATTCATGGCATAATTATACTTTAAATCATGAACCTAGCCTATTTCTTGATAGATGACTTTGAATTGCAGAACTTCTAGTTCAGCTTTGACCTCAGCTGATGGCAACTTATTAATGTTAATGCCAGTTGATATATGTCTCCTTTCCTTAGTAATAGACCTCCTGGAGCTACTAAGAGGGGCGCTTGTTTCCAGGTACCATCTGTAAAAATCCAATTTCTCTCACTGCCTCGACTTTGTATGTAAATGGGGAGTTGGCTGTGGCTTAACTGAATTTCTGTGTGCATAAGTGTGGTTTCCTGATAAAGAAAATGAAGCCCTGTCTCCATGTCATTACGAGTCTAACATACATCCTAACTTTTTTTTTTTAAGCTGTGAATCTGACTCACACTGTACAATCCCATTTCTACTCCAAAGGAACAACAACAAAAAAGTTAAATTTATATTACATGCCTGTAAGGCATTTTAAAGTTAATCAGGCCCTTTGGGTCTAATTTAATTTGTGTAAGATTGCTGTGATGATTAGAATAGCTATTTAAGATTTTTTGTTAACAGTCTGTTACGTGGACTTAATGGCAACTCTCCAAAAGCAGTCTGTTTGCTTTCCCCTGTCAAATTCAGATTACAGAGCCTTCACAGATGTTGTAAATAGACATCAATATAAAACAGGGAGAGAACACAAATTAAAATCATAAGTGTACTCAAACTGCCAGCCTTGAGCTTTGGTTAAAAACATCTGTCACATAAAAGCAAACATTTAGAACCATTGCTTCTTGTAACAATTGTCTTTATTTTTCATATCTTTGGCATTTTCATCATTTTATGTTACTGCTCCCTTTGGAATTTTTCTTACAAACAATTGCTTTTTTGAACATCACTGATTTTTTCTTCATAAACAGCACTTATAAGGTTTTGGTGCCAACATTATAAGGTGAGAGAATCCCAAGCAAGAATGGAATTCTGATGGTCTCAGAATCGAAAAAGTCAACTGACCATCACACAGCACTTTGATGACACTGATGTATTTAACTTATACCCGTTGTCGTCGAGTTGATTCCCACTGATAGCAACCCTAACTTATATAAGCTGATAGTTAATTGGACTAACACCTTGATGCCTCCTTAACCAGTTGCTTTCAGGTCAACACCAACTCATGGTGACCCCATTTGTGTCAGGGTAGAATTGTGCTCCATGGGGTTTCTAATGGCTGATTTTTTGGAAGTAGAACACCAGGCCTTTCTTTGAAACACCTCTGACTACAACCTTCAACCTTTCGGTTAGCAACTGTCTTGGTAACTAGTGCTGCTATAACAGGCATACCACAAGTAGATGACTTTGATAAAGGGAAATTTATTCTCTCCCAGCCTGGAGGATAGAAGTCCAAATTTAGGGTGCCAGCTCCAGGGGAAGGCTTTCTTTCTCTGTTGGCTCTCGGGGTGGGTCCTTGTCATCAATCTTACCCTGGTCTAGAAACTTCTCAGTAGAGGACCCTGGGTCCAAAGGACGTGCTCTTCTGGCTCTCTCCTGGCTCTTCTTTCTCGGTGGTATGAGGTCCCCCCCCCCATCAATTCTGTTTTTTATATCTCAAAATTGAGATTATATTATATCTATAAATTGAGTCCTGCCTCATTAACATAACTGCTTATAATCCTGCCTCATTAACATCCTAGAGGCTAGGTTTTACATCAGATCACAAAAGGTGGACAACCACATAATACTCAGAATCATGGCATAGCCAAGTTGACACACATTTTTGGGGGACACAATTCAATCCATAATAGCAGCCAAGTACATTAACCATTTGCACCACCTGGGGATTCCTTTGATTCCTCCTACCAGGTTGTTTTTTATCTTTTCAAAATTTACAGCTACCCTTCCTATTTTAAAGATACATGACCATGAGAAATCTCTCATTTATTTGTTACATATCACATGCTTTTTCTCAGATTTAAGATTTTATTTTGGGCATTGCTTTATTGCAGCTTTTAACATTTTATTCCTTTATTCTAGCCTCACTTTTTTTTTTTTTTACTGTACTTCAGGTGAAGGCTTACAGAACAAATAGTTTCTCATGAAA
>NW_004443980.1:2095873-2114862 GCF_000243295.1 Trichechus manatus latirostris
TATCTCTCCTTGCTCTCCGTTCTCTGTCAGTTTTCTCACTCCATTTGGTGCTTGGCTGAGTTCTTTATCTCTTCATTTGATGTTTTAGGGTTTCAGAATTGTTGTATACTCTGTTCGGCTTAGCTTTTCATATCTTTGCTGCGGAGGGACGGTGTGGTGCTTCTGCCTAGAGCACCATTTTGCGGGAACTGCTCTAGACTCACTTTTTGTTTCTAGGCTTTGCATTTCAAAACCACAGTCCTTCTGTTTCTTCTTTCCTTTTCTTACTTTTCTCTTCCATCTCGCCTTCTACCTTCCATGGCTTGGGTCTTCATCCTTTACTCACATTTCCTTTATCCACCACACCACCAGTTGCTGTTGGATCTATTCTGACTCATGGTGACTCCACGTGTGTCAGGGTAGAACTGTGCTCCATAGAATATTCAATGGCTGATTGTTGGAAAGTAGATCACCAGGCCTTCTCTCAAAACACCTTTGCGTGGACTCGAACCTCCAACCTTTCAACTGAGCATGGACTAAGCATGTTAACAATTTGCACCACCCAAAGACTCCTATTTCATTTATAGAGTGAGAGATTTCCCTGAAGGAATGTTGTGTCCTCTGAACTCCAGCTAAACATCCAACCATCAGAGACAAAAGCAATGGGACAAATTAGCATTGCCTCCACCCAGCACCCCTTTCCAGTGCCCAGGGAACACTCCATACTTCTTATGTGGCTGATGGGGGCGGAGGCTGTGGACAGCAGCACAGATGCTAAAAGATCAATTATAGGCAAATTGTTTGAAAGCAATCAACTCATTTACCAAGTGGGAACTGGTTTTACCAAATGCTAACATTTGTTTGTTCTTGGTTTAACCGTATGGTTACAAGTTATGATAGTGCAAATTATAAAATATAATCAATCAGCTGATTGAGGAATTTAAACTTACGTGGAAAGATGATCTTTTTTAAAAAAATACTTTTTTATTGCTGTTTAAGTGAAAGTTTATAGTTTAAGTCAGTTTCTCATACAAAAATTTATACACACATTACTATGTGACCCTAGCTGCTCTCCCTATAACCTGACAACACACTCCTCCTTTCCACCCTGGATTTCCCATGTCCATTCAGCCAGCTCCTGTCTCTTTCTGCCTTCTCATCTCGCCTCCCGACAGGAGCTGCCCATTTAGTCTTATGTATCTACTTGAGCTAAGAAGCACACTCTTCACGAGTATCATTTTGTGTCCTATAGTCCAGTCTAATCTTTGTCTGAAGAGTTGGCTTCGGTAATGATTTAAGTTCTGGGCCAACAGAGAGTCTGGGGGGCCATGTCTTCCAGGGTTCCTCCAGTCTCAGTCAGACGATGAAGTCTGGTCTTTTTACTACAACTTAAGTTCTACAACTCATTTTTTCTCCTGCTCCATCAGGGACTCTCTGTTGTGTTCCCTGTCAGGGTGGTTATTGGTGGTAGCTGGGCACCATCCTAGTTCTTCTGGTCTCAGGCTGATGGAGTCTCTGGTTTATGTGACCCTTTCTGTCTCTTGGGCTAATATTTTCCATGTGTCTTTGGTGTTTTTCATTCTCCTTTGCTACAGACGGGTTGGGACCAATTGATGTATCTTAGATGGCCATTCACTAGCTTTCAAGACCGCAGACGCCACTCACCAAAGTGGGATGCAGAACACTTTGTTAATAAACTTTGTTATGCCACTTGACCTAGATGTCCCCTGAAACCATGGTCCCCAGACCCCTGCCCTTGCTACTCTATCCCTCCAAGTGTTTGGTTGTATTCAGGACACTTCTTAGCTTTTGGTTTAGTCCAGTTGTGCTGACTTCCCCTGTATTGTGTGTTTTCGTTCCCTTCACCTAAGATAATTCTTATCTACTATCTAGTTAGTGAATACCTCTCTCCCTCCCTCTCCACCCTCGTAACCATCAAAGAATCTTTTCTTCTGTGTTTAAACCTTTTCTTGAGTTCTTATAATAGTGGTTTATACAATATTTGTCCTTTTTCAACTGACTAATTTCATTCAGCATAATGCCTTCCAGATTCATCCATGTTATGAGATGTTTCACAGATCATTGTTGTTCTTTATCTTCAAGTAGTATTCCATTGTGTAAATATACCATAATTTGTTTATCCATTTGTCCTTTGATGGGTACCCAGGTTGTTTCCATCTTTTTGCTATTGTGAACAGTGCTGCAGTGAACATGAGTGTGCATATATCTATTTGTGTGACAGCTCTTATTTCTCTAGGATATATTTTAACGAGTGGGATTGCTGGATTATATGGTACTTCTTTTCTAGCTTTTTAAGGAAGGGCCAAAATGATTTCTGAAGTGGTAGTACCATTTTACATTCCTACCAGCAGAGTATAAGTGTTCCAGTCTCTCTACAACCTCTCCAGCATTTATTATTTTGTGTTGTTTGGATTAATGCTAGCCTTGTTGGGGTGAGATGGTATCTCATTGTAGTTTTGATTTGCATTTCTCTAATGGCTAATGATCATGAGCATTTCCTTATGTGTCTGTTAGCTTCCTGAATGTCTTCTTTGGTGAAGTGCCTGCTCATATCCTTTTCCCGTTTTTTAATTAGGTTATTTGTCTTTTTGTTGTTGAGCTTTTGCACTATCTTATAGATTTTAGACATTAGACACTGATCAGATTTCTCGTAGCCAATTTTTTTTTTCCCAGTCTGTAGGTTGTCTTTTAACTCTTTTGGTGAAGTTTTTTGATGAGCATAAGGGTTTGATTTTTAGGAGCTCCCAGTTATCTAGTTTCTCTTCTAGTGTTTGTGCGTTGTTACTTGCGGTTTGTATTCTGTTATGCCATGTATTAGGGCTCCTAGCATTGTCCCTATTTTTTCTTCCATGATCTTTATCATTTTATATTTTATATTTAGTTCTTTGATCCATTTTGAGATAGTTTTTGTGCATAGTGTGAGGTATGGGTCTTGTTTCCTTTTCTTGTTATGCCAGCATGATTTGTTAAAGAGCCTGTCTTTTCCACAATTAACGGACTTTAGGCCTTTGTCAAATATCAGGTGCTCATAGGTGGATGGATTTATTTCTGGATTCTCAATTCTGTTCCATTGGTCTATGTATCTGTTGCTGTACCAATATCAGACTGTTTTGACTTCTGTGACCGTATAATAGGTTCTAAAATCAGGTAGTGTGAGGCCTCCCAGTTTGTTCTTCTTCTTCAGTAATGCCTTTCTTATCCAGGGCCTCTTCCTTTTCCATGTGAAGTGGGTGATTTCTTTCTCCATCTCATTAAAAAATGCCATTGGATCGAGATTGCATTGTATTTGTAGGTCACTTTGGGTAGAATTGACATTTTCACAATGTTGAGTCTTCCTATACATGAGCATGGTATGTTTTTCCACTTATGTAAGTTTCTTGCAGTAGTATCTTGTAGTTTTCTTTGTATAGGTCTTTTTTGTCTCTGTTAGATTTATTCCTAAGTATTTGATATTCTCAGGGGCTATTGTGAATGGTATTGATTTGGTGATTTACTCTTTGAAGTTCTCTTTGTTGGTGTAGAGGAGTCCAACTGATTTTCGTATGTTTAGCTTGTATCTTGATACTTTGCTGAAATCTTCTATTAGTTCCAATAGTTTTCTTGTGGATTCTTTGGGGTTTTCTATGTATAAGATCATATCGTCTGCAAATAGAGATACTTTAACTTCTTCCCTACCAATTTGGATGCCTTTTATTTCTTTTTCTAGCCTAATAGCTCTGGCTAGGAGCTCCAGCACAATGTCGAATAAGAGTCGAGATAAAGGGCATCCTTGTCTGGTTCCCGTTCTCAAGGGGAATGCTTTCAGACCCTCTCCATTTAGGATGATGTTGGCTGTTGGCTTCATATAAAGGCCCTTTATTATGCTGAGGAATTTCCCTTCTATTCCTATTTTGTTGAGAGTTTTTACCATGAATGGGTGTTGGACCTCATCAAATGCCTTTTCTGCATCAATTGATAAGATCATGTGGTTCTTGTCTTTTGTTTTATTTATGTGATGGATTAGGTTGATTATTTTTCTAATGTTGAACCATCCCTGCGTATCTGGTATGAACCCCACTTGGTCATGGTGAATTATTTTTTTGATATGTTGTTGAATTCTATTGGCTAGAATTTTGATGAGAATTTTTATATCAATGTTCATGAGGGATATTGGTCTGTAATTTTCTTTGTTTGTGGTGTCTTTACCTGGTTTTGGTATCAAGGTTATGCTGGCTTCATAGAATAAGTTTGGGAGTATTTCATCCTTTTCCATGCTCTGAAATACCTTTAGTAGTAGTGGTGTTAACTCTCTCTGAAAGTTTGGTAGAATTCTCCAGTGAAGCCATCCAGGCCAGGGCTTTTTTGGTTGGGAGTTTTTTAGTTACCTTTTCAATCTCTTCTTTTGTTATAGGTTTATTGAGTTATTCTACCTCTGTTTGTGTTAGTTTAGGTAGGTAGTGTGTTTCTAGAAATTTGTCCATTTCCTGTAAGTTTTCAAATTTGTTAGAGTACAGCTTTTTATAGTATTCTATTATGATTCTCTTAATTTCAGTTGGTTCTGTTGTGATATTGCCCATCTCATTTCTCATTCAGGTTATTTTCTTCCTCTCCTGTTTTTCTTTTGTCAACTTGACCAATGATTTATTGATTTTGTTGATCTTTTCAAAGAACCAGATTTAGTCTTGTTAACTCTTTCAATTGTTTTCTATTTTCTGTTTCATTTAATTCTGCTCTAATTCTTATTATTTGCTTTCTTCTGGTGCCTGAGGGCTTCTTTTGCTGCTCTCTTTCATTTTGTTCGAGTTGTAAGGTTAACGTTTCGATTTTGGCCCTTTCTTCTTTTTTTATGTGTGCACTTATTGCTATAAATTGACCTCTGAGCACTGCTTTTGCTGTGTCCCAAGGATGCTGGTAGGATGTGTTTTCATTCTCATTTGATTCTGTGAGTTTTTTTATTCTGTCCTTAATTTCTTCTATAATCCAGTAGTTTTTGAGCAAGGCGTTGTTCAGCCTCCATGTGTTTGATTTTTTTCCTTGCTTTTTCTGTTATTGACTTCCACTTTTATGGTTTTATGGTCATAAAAGATGCTTTTAATATTTTGATGCTTTCGATTCTGTTAAGGCTTGCTTTATGGCCTAATATGTGGTCTATTCTGAAGAATGTTCCATGTGCATTGTAAAAGAAAGTATACTTGGCTGCTGTTGGGTGGAGTGTTCTTGTCATGGTTTGAATTATGTCCCCCCAAAAATGTGTGTATCAATTTGGCTGGGCCATGATTCCCAGAATTGTGTGGTTTACCTCCATTTTGTAATTGTAATTTTATGTTAAAGAGGGTTAGGGTGGGATTGTAACACCACTGTTACCCAGGTCACATCCCTGATCCAATGTAAAGGGAGTTTCCCTGGGGTGTGGCCTGCACCATCTTTTGTCTCTCAAGTGATAAAAGGAAAGGGAAGCAAGCAGAGAATTGGGACCTCATGCCATCAAGAAAGCAGTGTCCTTTGGACCGGGGTCCCTGTGCAGAGAAGCTCCTAGTCTGGGGGAACACTGAAGAGAAGAAGGCTAGTAGAGAGAAAAAGTCTTCCCCTGGAGCTGACGCCCTGAATTTGGACTTTCAGCCTACTTTGACTGTAAGGAACTAAACTTCTCTTCATTAAAACCATCCACTTGTGGCATTCCTGTTATAGCAGCACTAGATAACTAAGACAGTTCTGTATACGTTTATGAGATCAGGTTGGTTGATTGTGACATTTAAATGTTCCGTGTCTTTACTGAGCTTCTTTCTGAATGTTCTCTGCTTCACCGAAAGTGGTGTGTTGAAGTCTCCTACTATTATTGTGGAGCTGTCTGTCTCTTTTTTCAATGCTGCTAGAGTTTATTTTATGTATTTTGGAGCCCTGTTGAGTGAGTAAATATTTATTATGGTTATGTTCTCCTGGTGTATTGACCCTTTAATCATTATATAGTGTCCTTCCTTATCCTTTGTGGTGGATTTCTCCTTAAAGTCTTTAAAGAAGTCCATTTACTTTTCTTGTATAGATTCAGCTCAGGTGTCCAGATAGTTGTTCACCAAGTGTATGGTGCAGGCTCTCATCTACAGTCCTAGACAGGCACGGGTGATTGGTGTAGGCACAGGTATCTGGCTGCAGTAGGGGTCACATGCTGAGCAAGGCAGGGGGCTAATGGCTGCCCCTGAGTGTCTGGGAGGAAAGCATGTCCCTGTTCCCTAGAGTGTGTAGGGGGTGGGTTTTGCAGCCAGACTATGGGCACCTGATGCTGTTGGCTGTAAGGATTGGGTAGCATCATTTATTCTTAGACCCCTGTCACAGGTGGATAGGTGGCGTGGATGGAGTCCTCAGCCCTCAGGCCTCTGCTGTGGTTATGTGTGGGCCCTGCTTACTGGGCAGAGTGGTGCCAAATGTCATGAACCTGCCACTCCACCATATAGCTGAGACAGTGAAGTTAGGCTTCAGGTATATACCCTGTTGTACTGTGCTAATGAGGGCCTAAGATGTTGAAATGGGCCCACAGAGGTCTATGCAGGAGTGAAAGGCATTCAAAGTCTGTAGATCCCTTATGTCTGTGCCTAGGTAGTGGATCAGTGCCTGCCCTGAGTTCCTGGCTTAGGGGAGCTGGCAGATTATTTTTTCCTGTTTTTTGATTTGTTCCTTCTCCAGTGTCGGGAGAATTGCTCAGTACCCATGACGAGTCCTACTTCTGGTCCAGGGCAAGCAGCAATCTCTGAAGTCAGCCCAGTACCCGGTGCAGAGCAAGGAGGAGGGAGGTAAATGGGAGAGAGGTTCTTCCCAAACGGGGTGTTTTTTGATCTGCGTGGTAGATTAAATGCATGTACTTGTCTTTTGCCAATTGAATGCCACTTTTCATTGGCTCTGGAGGCCTGAGCAGACTCTCTGCCACATGGTTTCTCTGACATGGAAAAGGGGTCCTGACTGCCACTGCCCACCTCACTGAGCACACCAGCTGATCTGACCCACAGGTCACCTGCTCTTGCTGGGTCAGGTCTGGCAACTCCTTGCTGCTTCTGAACCGTCTCTCCCTCCCCCGCCACTCAGTCCAATTCCTCAACTTTGTCTTTGATGTTCAGGGTACCTAGATTGTCATATATAATCGAATCATTTGTTTTTTTTGGTCATTGTTGTAAGAGAGACCACTCGAAGCGTCTGACTACTCCACCATCTTGACCCCTCCTCAAAAGAATTATCTTTTGAAAATGTTTTTTATTTTAACATTTAGAAAATTTTCAAATATACAGCAAAGCTGAAAGAATATCTACCACCTACAGTTTACAATTAAAATTTTACTATATTTTTTTAGGCTCTCTGGTGGCACAGTGGTTAAGAGATCAGCTGCTAACCAAAAAGGTTGGCAGTTCAAATCCACCAGCTACTCCTTGGAAACTCTATAGGGTAGTTCTCCTCTGTCCTGTAGGGTTGCTATGAGTTGGAATTGACTCAACAGCAATGGGTTTATATTTATTTATCTTATATCCATTCTTCTATCCATGCTTTTTCTATCCATTCATAGGCCTATCTCATATATATATATATATTTAATTTTTAAATTGTAGTAAAAATATGAATAACACAACATGTGCCAATTCAACATTTTTCATGTATACAATTCAGTGAGATCAGTTACATCAATCGTGTTGTACAACTTTCACCAGTATCGGTTGCCAAATTTTTCATCCTCATAAACAAAAGCTCAATGCTTCCTAAACAGTAATTCTCCCCACTCATCCCCCTCCTGCCACTGGTAACCACTATTAAACTCTGATCCCAATATATTTGCCTATTCTAGGTACTTCATATTAGTGAGATCATACAATATTTGTCCAGAAAGCATTATCTTGATAGAGATTTGGCTGGAGAGTTACCATAAAGTACTCTTGATCTTAAAATGATAAATAAAAAAATCACTCAGTAAAAATTATATGAAGAGCTTTTGTTCTTTTACTTACTCACACACAACCTTAACCATCACAACTAGGGATTCACAAACGTCACTGAAGGACCTCAGACAAAAGGCAACAAGAAGACTAGCTTCGTGGAGCAAGTGTACTTGAAAGACACTGAGGCTTTACATATGTGGAAGGTAGCAGAGGAGGCATTCCAGGCAAGGATAACTAGAAGATTGGAATAGGCATGGGGCAGCTCTACTCTGTCCTATATGGTTGCTATGAGTCAGAATCGACTTGATGGCAATGGGTTTGGTTTTGGTTTTATTCTTGGAAAACACAAGACAGATTCTCAGCCACCTATACTGCCCCAATGACTCCCTTTTGTACTATTATAGAATCTTAATTTTCTGCTTCCAATGAGTGCTTTACCATTTACTAGGTACTTTTATACACAATGCCTCTTGTAATCATCATAACAACCTTTGGAAACAGAATAAAATAAACCAGTTGCCATTGAGTCAATTCCAACTCATGATGACACCATGTGTGTCAGAGTAGAACTGTGCTCTATAGGGTTTTCCATGGCTGATTTTTCGAAAGTAGATTGCCCGGCCTTTCTTCCAAAGCAACTCTGGGTGGACTCAAACCTCCAACTTTTTGGGTAGCAGTTGAACACATTAACTGTTTTCATCACCTAGAGACTCCAGAATAAAATAGGCATTATTATTATTACTCCCACTGTATAAATAAAGAAACGTAAAATTAGGAAAGCTAGGAGCCTTCATGGACTCCTGGCCCAGGCCAGAATGCTTTATCCCATGCCCCGCCCCGCCCCCAATTTTACTACCTGCCAGTCTGCGTGTCCTGTTCTAAGGTCCCTCCCTAGTACTTCTATACAGTGGGCTCTCAAACTGCAGAATCCTCAGGTACATGAGTAAGATCCATTTTTCTGTGTAAAGAGACTGAAAGACTGGCTCCCTGGTTTTATAAAGAAGTCTATCTCTCCCCTAATGTCTGGTCTGAAAGGGGCTTTGTGAATGTGGCACAGTGGAAAACTTACTGACGTGGATATCAGGAAAACTAGGTTCACGTTTGGGATGTGACATAAAGCTGTGTGATGTTGGATAGATGGTTTAACATCTCTGGGCTTCATTGTGTCTTCTGGAAACTGAGGAATTTACCCATATGGCCTCAGAGGCTCCCTTTACCTCCTAAAGTCTATGCTTCTAGACACAGTTAAATGGTAATCTATAATTACATCACCAAAGGGGTCTCCAAGAGAAGCGAGGGAGTCTAGAAGAAGAGTTGTTGTTGTTGTTAGGTGCCATCAAGTCGGTTCCAAAGAGTAGAGTGTGTTAAAGATTGAAGCACAATTACATAGCAAAACAATTTAACCTAACTTATTGGGTATAGCTTCTTCAAGATCATCTTCTCATGCAGGCACTGTCTACGTTATTCATTTCAAGATACTGCAAATCTGCTTTGGAAATATTGTTGTTGTTGTGTGCTGTCAAATCGATTCCCACTCTTGTTGGTGTTGTGTGCTGTCAAGTGGATTCTGACTCATAGTGACCCTATATGACAGAGTAGAACTGTCCCATAGGGTTTCCTAGGCTGTAATTTTTATAGGGGTGTATTGCCTTGGAGCAGCTGGTGGGTTTGAACCAGTGACCTTTTGGTTAGCACCCGAGCACTTAACCATTGTGCCACTAGGGCTCCTAGCTTTGAAAATAGACCCCTTATGTGTAGTAAATAAGGAATCCCTGGGTGGTGCAATTAGTTAAGCACCCAGTTACTAACCAAGTTGGCGGTTTGAGTCTACACAACCATGCCTCAAAAGAAAGGCCTGCTGATCTATTTCCAAAAAATCAGCCAATGAAAACCCTATAGAGTGCAGTTCTACTCACATGAGGTCATCATGAGTCAGAATGACTTAATGGCAACTGGGAAAAATGTAATAAACAAACAAATGGTTTTACTTTATGATTATTTATTATCCCTTCTCTGCCTATTTCTAAAAAAGACAGCTTATAGTGAAATGCTCTGTATTAGGCAAGATGCTTTTGGTTGTAAGTGACAGAAACCCAACCAGAAACTGCTTAAGCAATGAGGAAAGTTTATTGGCAGGCAACATAACCTCAGGATGGGGAGTGGTATACCTGGCTTTGGGGTAACCAGAGCCAAAGGCTGCAAAGTCTCTCTTTTAGATTCTGATCTCTGCATCTCTCTGTGTGCCAGACTGATACTGTAGACCACCTTCCTCCACACCTTGTAGCACGTGACTATCTGGTTTAACATTGTTGTTATAAGGTGCCATCGAGTTGATTCTGACTCATAGCAACTCTTTGTACAACAGAACAAAACACTGCCAAGTCCTGTGCCGTCCTCACAATCATTGCTGAGTTTGAGGCCATTATTGCAGCCACCATGTCAATCCATCTCCTCAAGGATTTCCCTCTTTATTGATGACCTGCTACCTTACCAAGAATGATGTCATTCTCCAGGGACTGGACCCTCCTGATAACATGTCCAAAGTACGTGAGATGAAGTCTCACCATCCTCACTTCCAAGGAGCACTCTGGCTGTACTTTTTCTAAGACAGACTTGTTTGTTCTTCTGGCAATGTTCTTTGCCAACACCATAATTCAAAGGCATCAATTCTTTTTCAGGCTTTCTTATTCATTGTCAAGCTTTCACATGCATATGAGGCAACTGAAAATATCATGGCTTGGGTCAGGCGCACCTTAGTCCTCAAAATGACATCTTTGCTTTTCAACTTTAAAGAAGTCTTTTGCAACAGATTTGCCCAATGCCATACCTCATTTAATTTCTAGACTGCTACTTCCATGGGCGTTGATTGTGGATCCAATCCTTGACAACTTCAATCTTTTCTCCATTTATCATGATGTTTCTTATTGCTCCACTTGTGAGGCTTTTTGTTTTCTTTATGTTGAGGTGTAATCCATACTGAAGGCTGTAGTCTTCAACCTTCATCAGTAAGTGCTTCAAGTCCTCTTCACTTTCAGCAAGCAAGACTGTGTCATCTGCATAATGCAGGTTGTTAATGAGTCTTCCTCCAATCCTGATGCCCCATTCTTCTTCATATAGTCCAGCTTCTTGGATTATTTGCTCAGCATATAGATTGAATAAGTATGATGAAAGGATACAACTTTGATGCACATCTTTCCTAATTTTACTGCTAGTCAAGGAAATACATGCTTCCTTGAGTTTCTCCATTCCAATTTGAAAAAATGCTAGGCAAGAACACTGGCCCAGCTAGGATTACTAGGTAAGTACCTTGGCCATGGCTTGGGGGTGGGAGCCCAAGTGGAAAAGGGCAGAAATGGAAAGCCTTACTGAAATAACGATGTTGGAGTTGGGGCTGGGGTGGAGAGAAGGAGCATTTATCTAAAAAAGGTGGTGCTGCTACCAGAAGGAGAGGGGGTACTAGGGCTGGGAAGACAAAATAAAACATGTCCACAACAGACACATAAACATTAAAGCTATTAAATTAAGCAGTAATGGACGGTAATAAGAAGGATTAGTTGAGCCAGAAAGCCTAATTATGGTTGCTGGAATTTAGCTCTGACATATGTGAAAGTCAGTGTAACAGAGGAAAAATATCATTTACTAAATAAAAGGAAGCAAACATTTTTCTTATATGTAAACTATAACGTGGTACTTAGATCATTTTACAGGGGCCATTAAATGGACAACATCTTCTATAGTGATTTCCAAAAGAGATATAGATAATTTTTATTTTGTTGTTTCTTATATCAAAAAATTATTTAACTACTTATTTACTACCAAACACTTCATGGAATTTGATTCTTTGGTTTGGAGGTTTAGGGTCATGGTTTCATGGGACATCTCAGTTAATTGGCCTAATGACTTTTTAGTGCTTCTGTTCTACCTCCTAGCTCCTTTCGTAGTGCCTGGAGCCTTAAAAGCTTGTAAGCGGCCATCTAAGGCATAACAATTGCTCTCTATTTGCATGGAGCAATAGAGGAAGAAGGAGAATCAGGAACAGGAGAAGGAAATGGAATGTGTGGCTAATAGCCTCCATGAACAACTGCCTCTTTTGCCATGAGACCAGAAGAACTGGATGGTGTGTAGCTACGTTTACTGAACATTTTGATCAAAGATTCTGCAGAAGAATCCTGATCAAAAGGCAGAAAATACAGAACAGAATTTCAAATTCTCATGAACTTCTAACACTCTGGAGCCATCGAGGCTGGATGAACCTCTGAAACTATTGCCCTGAGATAATCTTTAAACTTTAAACCAAAAATATCCTCTGACGTCTTCTTAAAACCAAAAATAGTTTAGCTTAACTAGTAAGAAATGTCTGCCTTGAGCATTATGCTCTTTTAAGAACTGTCTATATGGGATCAAATTGACAACAGCAATTAGAAAGATTAAACAGGAATCTTAGGGGGCAGTGAGTTTATGTTAATGGGGGAGGAATGACTTAGAAAAGGAGGATGAGAATAGTTGCACAACTCGAAGAATGTAATCAATGTCACTGAATTGTACATGTAGAAACAGTTGAATTGGTGTATGTTTTGCTGTGTATATCTCAACAACAACAACAAAATAAATACAAATTTAAAAAATTATTTAGGAGTATACTCATTCATAGTTCTTTTAGGTGTGAGGTGTATCTGGGGTAAGAAGTTAACCCAGGTTTGTAGCTCTTAGGTGACCAAACTTCTAAATGTGACCTCCAATTGTTGTTTTTGTTGTTAGTTGCCTTCGAGTCATTTCCAATTCATGGAGACCCCGTGTGCAACAGAACAAAACGTTGCCAGTTGTGCACCATCTTCATTACCATTGGTATGCTTGAGTCAGTTCCAATTCATGGTGACCCCGTGTGCAACAGAACAAAACGTTGCCAGTTGTGCACCATCTTCATTATCATTGGTATGCTTGAGTCCGTTGTTGCTGCTACTGAGTGCCTTCCAACCTAGGGGGCTCATCTTCCAGCACTATATCAGATAATATTCTGTTGTTGTTCATAGGGTTTTCAGAAGTGGATTGCCAGAGCTTCTTCCTAGCCTATCTTTGTCTGGAAGCTCTGTTGAAACCTGTCCACCATTGGTGACCCTGCTGGTATTTGAAATACCAATGGCATAGTTTCCAGCATTATAGCAACATGCAAACCACCACAGTATGACAACATACTGTGGAACATCCAATTAATACTTCACATGAATGCCATTGAATTTTTATCGATGTGTAAATGTTATTTTTGCTCTAACTTTGAACTTTTATTTTCAATAGAGAACACTGTGATAATCATATTATGTTACACGCTGTAGAAAGGAGTCAAGAGAAAGGGGTAACATTAAACCAGAGGCAAAGAAACAAGTGTTTACTGGAACACGCTAAATCTTTGCTATAAATACATAAGACATGGCAGTCAGGGCAGTAGACAATTGTACTCAGACAATGACACCGTGCTGAAAGGAGAGCAAGTGAATAGTAATTGTCGATGTTTTCATGGACACCATGAGATACTGTTATTCTTTTGTTGATTTATTTAGTGTTCCCGTGATTCTTTTAGTCCATTGAATTGTGCTACTCTGAGTTCAAGTATCTGAAAGTATCCAGCAAACCTCAAAATCCTGATTAGCATTGATGTAGTAGACAGTGAGAAATAGATTGCTCCTTACCAGTTGCTGTTGAGTAGATTCTGACTCCTGGTGACCGCATACGTGTCAGAGTAGAACTACACTCTTTGGGATTTTCAGTGGCTTATTTTTCAGAAACAGATTGCTAAGCCTTTCTTCTTAGTCACCTCAAACCTCCAATCTTTTGGTTAGTAGCTGTTATGGGCTGAATTGTGACCCCCCAAAATATGTGTTGATATCCTAACCCCTATACGTAAGGAGCCCTGGTTTCACAATGCTTAAGCTCTCAGCTGCTAACCAAAATATTGGTGGTTTGAATCCACCCAGTGGCTCTGTGGGAGAAAGATGTGGGCATCAGCTTCCATAAAGATTGCAGCCTAGGAAACCCTATGGGGCAGTTCTTCTCTGTCACAGTGGGTCACTATGAATAGAAATTGACTTGACAGCACTTATCAACAATAACATCATGCATGTGGATGTGATCCCATTTGGGAACAGGGTTTTCTTTGTTATATTAATGAGGCCATGTCGGTGTAGGGGAAACCCTGGTGGTGTAGTGGTTAAGTGCCATGGCTCCTAACCAAAAGGCTGGCAGTTCGAATCCACCAGGCACTCCTTGGAAACTCTATGGGGTGGTTCCACTCTGTCCTATAGGGTCTCTATGAGTCGGAATCGACTCGATGGCAACGGGCTTGGACTTGGTCGGTGTAGATTGTGTCTTAAGGAAATCATTTTTGAGATATAAAAGGAGCAGATCAGGCCCAGAAGAAAGCAAGCAGAGATGAGGAAGATGCCACATGAAGATCGCCAAGGAACTGAGGCACAGAAGCTGAAAAGAGACAAAGACCTTCTCCCAGGGCCGACAGAGAGAGAAAGCCTTCCCTTAGAACCGCGCCTAGCTCACAATAGGTGATCAGTAGCTATGTGTTAAATATTTCCTGAGTGCTTATTAAAAGTGATGTATATACTTTAGGTACAGCTAAGAGCAAAGGTGGTACTTTATTATAAAAATTAAAGAGCTGAACTTGTATTCTTGCCCAGGTAGAGAACTACATCACCTCTACATAGAATTAAAACTTTTCTCAACCAGAAACTCTGGTTCTGTGAAAGTAATCACAGGACTGAGGAGCTTTCAAGTTGGAAGCAGCCTTAAGAGCATCTAATTTGTTTTACAGCTGATGACCCTGAGCCTCCTGCTCAGGTGGCGAATCTTGGCTCTCCCAATCGCCACTTGAGGCCTAGCAGAAGGACTTTTAATTTCTTACGTCCTTGAGATACATGCTTCAACATTTTCTTTTCATTTTAAATAATGAAATGCTATGAACATACAGAAAAGCACAAAAATAACAGATACCAATGTCTTCACCTACCCTGTTGAATGGATGTTAACATTTTACCACATTTGTTCTAGTGCATTCTCTCTTTCTTTCTCTTTTTAAAGGGATAAAATTACAGAAATAGCTAAAGACTCAGATACCCCACCTCTATCTCCATTTTCCCTCCTTAGCAGAACCCTCTATGATGAAAACTCATATATCATTCCCATACACATGTTTGTAATTTTAGTATGTATTTATATGTACATGAACAATACACAGCTTTTTGTGTGTTTATAAACTTCACATAAATATTATACTACAGTGTTCATTCTGTGTAGTAGGCAATGTGATGTGGCCACCCAGAGCCCCCCTCAGGACCAGGCCCTTCTTCCCCGAGTTGGGAGCGTTGGCTGTCAATAATTCACAGCTGAGTTCCTCACTGGGAATTCCCCTTGGCTGAAGGGAGCTGCCCTGCCCAATGTCACGCCCTCTCTCTGGAAGCATCCACTGACTGTTGGACAGGGGGAGGGGAGCCAGTAGAAAGGCCTGGCTTTCTTGTCTCAACTTGTGACAACCCTGAAGGAAGATTCCAGCTCCGGAGCCCCCTGTGGAATTAGGTGAAGCCTCTGTTGCCATTGTGTAGTGATTCAACTCCTCCCTCTGCGCATCTTGCTTCCTTCATTCTCTTACAGGTGTTGATCCTGAGAGTACTCCCCAGTTAACTTCCTGTATGCTATCTCATAGTCACAGAGTCTGTTTGCCAGGGAATCTGAGCGATGGTATTCTACAACTTGCTTTTGACATACAAACATTATATTCTAAAGATGTATCCATGTTGACATGTATAGATCCAGTGCATTTATTATAACTGCTGCGTACTACCGTTTTCTATGGTAAACCACACTTTAATTATTCACACATTGAGTTGTTAGTACTTTTTTGCAGTTATAAAAAGTGGTGCAGTGAATGCATATTAGTGTATGTGTCCGTTTTGCAGGTGTTAGAGAGATTTTCTAGAGTCTATACATATAACCAGGTTGTAGGTTATATGTGCTTTCAACTTTGTTGTTGTTAGCTGTGTTGAGTCAGTTGCAAATCACTGGGGGCCCTGTGCACAATGGGATCACACCATTCACTGGCTGATTTTGGAAGCAGGTCATCAGAACCTTTTCCTAGTCCCTCTCAGGCTGGAATCTCCACTGAAACCAATTCAGCATCATGTTGTTGTTGGGTGCCGTTTAGTCAATTTCAACTCATAGTAACCCATGTGACAGAGTAGAACTGCCCCATAGGGTTTTCTAAGCCGTAATCTTTACAGGAACAGATTGCCAGGTCTTTCTCCCACAGAGTTGCTGGGTGGATTCAAACCGCCAACCTTTCAGTTAGCAGCCGAGTGCTTAACCATTGAGCCACCAGGGCTCCTTTTGTTCAGCATCATAGCAACATGCAAGCCACCACTGACAGACAGGTGGTAACTGCATATTAGGTGCACTGGCTGGAAATAAAACTCAAGTCTTGCATGTGAAAAGCGGTAATTCTATCACTGCCACTTCCTCTCAACTTTATTAACAAGTATACAAAGTGATTGTAGCAATTTATACTCTAACCAATGTTTTTAAGAGCTCCTTTTCCCACATTCTCACCAACATTTGGTGTTGTCAGATTAAAGGAAAAAAAAATTTTTTTTGCAAGTCCAGTGAGTGTAGAGTGGCATCTCAATGTTGTTTTAGTTTTAATTTCTCTCTGCTAGTGAGGTTGATCATCTTTTCACATGTTTATTGGTTACTCCAGTTTCTTCTACAAATCACCTGTTCACATTTTTTGCCAATTTTTCTATTGGGTTATTCATTTTTTTCATTGATTAGTTGGAATTCTTTATATAATAAGCATTGTCTGATTTGTGCTTTGCAAATATCTTTGTTCCTTGCTTTATGCTTTGTATATAGTGTCATTTATTGTGCAGAGTTTTTTTTAAATTTTAAGATATTCAAGTTTATGGATTTTTACGGTTTGTGTTTTTTTAATCTTTATTTAATGAATACTTCGCTACTCCAATGTCATAATGATATTATTATCTATTTTCTTCCAAAATTTTACAATGTTGCTTTTTCATATTTAGCAATTTTAGCATATTTATCTGAATAGCCAATTTCCCAAGACTAACAATTTTAATGCTGCTACCGTTATAAACCAAATGTTTGTTTATAAGTTAAGTTTCTTGACTTGTTTGTCTTTGGTGTTCTAAAGTTTCACTATTCTACATCTAGCTGTGGTCTTATTATTTTCATTCAAGAGTAAGTGCGCAATAGAGAAAACAAGCTTGAGAAAATGATCAGTCTTAGATCCTCACTGAAAGAACTACTGAAGGATGTACTGCAGGAAGAAGAAAATTGAAAGCAGATGAAATAATTGGGATGTAAAAAGTAATGCTGAGTAAAGAATTTTTTCTTGTTATTTACTTATTATTATTATTGGTGAAATTTTACGGAGCAAATTAGTTTCTCATTCAATAGTTTATACGCATATTGTTTTATAACACTGGTTACAATTCCTGTGATGTTCAACACTCTCCCCTTCCTCATCCCAATTCCCTGTTTCCATCAGTCCATTTTTCCTGTCCCTTTCTGCCTTCTCGTCATTGCTTTTAGGCAGGTGTTGCCCTTTTGGTTCCGTATACATGATTGAACTAAGAAAAACATTCATCACATGTGTTATTGTTTGTTTTATAAACCTGTCTAATATTTGGCTTGGAGCCCTGGTGGCACAGTTGTTAAGCACTGGGCTGCTAACCAACAGATCGGCAATCTGAATCTACCGGCCGCTCCTTGGAAACATTATGTGGCAGTTCTACTCTGTCCTATAGGGTTACTGTGAGTCGGAATTGGCTGGATGACAATGGAGTTTTTGGTTTTTTGTATCTATGGCTTAAGGGTGAACTTCAGGAGTGGCTTCAGTTCTGAGTTAGAAGGGTATCTGAGGCCCATAGTCTCAGTGTTCCTCTAGTCTCTGTCAGACCAATAAGTCTGTTTCTTTTTTTAAAAAATTTTTTTGTGAATTTGAATTTTGTTCTACATTTTTCTCCTGCTCTGTCCAGGACCTTCTGTTGTGATCCCTGTCAGAGTGGTTGGTGGAGGTAGCCAGGCACCATCTAGTTTTTCTGGGCTCAGGCTGATGAAGGCTGTGGTACTTGTGGTCCTTTAGTCCGTTAGGCTAATATTTTCCTTGTCTCTTTGGTTTTCTTCATTCTCCTGTGCTCTTGATGGGATGGGACCAGTAGATGTATCTTAAATAGCCGCTCGCAAGCTTTTTTTTTTTTAATTTTTATTTTTTTATTGTACTTTAGGTGAAGGTTTACAGAACAAATAGTTTCTCATTAAACAGTCAGTACACATATTGTTTTATGACATTGGTTAACAACCCAACGACATGCCAACCCTCTCCCTTCTTGACCTTTATTTATTTATTTTTTTTGGTGAAAATATACATAGCGAAAGATACAGCATTTCAAAAATTTCTACATACACAATTCAGTGACATTGCTTATGTTCTTCCAGTTGTGCTGCTATTCTCACTTCAGATGAAGGTTTACAGAACCAGAACAAAATAGTTTCTCATTAAACAGTACATATGTTGCCCTATGACAATGGTTAATAACCCCACCAAATGTCAACACTGTCCTTACTCAACCTTGGGTTCCCTATCACTAGCTTTCCTGTCCCCTTCTCCCTTCCAGTCCTTGTCCCTGGATTGCTGTGCCTCATTAGTCCCATTTTGTTTCATGGGGCTGTCCAGTCCCTGGCTGAACGGTGAACCTTAGAAGTGACTTCACCACTGAGCTAAAAGGGTGTCTGGGGGTCATACTCTTGGGGTTTCTTCAGTCTCAGGCCAGTAAATCTGGTCTTTTTTGCGTGTTAGAATTTTGTTCTACATCCTTCTCCAGCTCTATCCAGAACCTGCTGTTGTGATCCTGATCAGAGCAGTCAGTGGTGGTAGCTGGGCACCATCCAGCTGCACTGGACTCAGTCTGGTGGAGGCCTTGGTAGCTGTGGTCCATTAGTCCTTCGGACTAATCTTTTCCTTGTATCCTGTTCTCTTCATTCTCCCTTGCTCCCGAAGAGGTAAGACCAGTGGAGTAT
>NW_004443980.1:2122736-2124527 GCF_000243295.1 Trichechus manatus latirostris
TTGGAGACAAGGATTTATGGGGAAGAGGTATGTGGATAGACCTCTCCGAATGGGCTAAAGACGTGATGATATTTGTGTCTCATGTGAATGTTCACCAAAGTGTGACCTCAGCGGAGGATGATTTTAACAATCTAGTGCATAGGATGATGTGTTCTGTGGAAACCACTCATCCTTTTTCTCCAACTACTCATGCGGTTGCTCAGTGGGCTCATGAACAAAGTGGCCATGGTGGCAGAGATGGAGGTCATGCATGGGTCCAGCAGCATGGACTTCCAGTCACCGAGGCTGACATGGCCACAGCCTCTGCTGAGTGCCTAACCTGCAAGCAGCAGAGACCAACACTGAGTCCCCGATATGGCATCATCCCTCGAGGTAATCAGCCAGTAACCTGGTGGCAAGTTGATTACATTGGACCACTTCCATCATGGAAATGCAGCTTTTTGTCCTTACTGGAATAGACACTTACGCTGGATATGGATTTGCCTTCCCTGTATGCAATGCTTCTGCCAAAACTACCATTCGTGGGCTTACAGAATGCCTTATCCACTATCATGGTATCCCACACAGCATTGCCTCTGATCAAGGGACTCACTTCACAGCAAATGAAGTGCATCAGTGGGCCCATGCTCATGGAATTCACAGGTCTTACCATGTTCTCCATCATCCTGAAGCAGCTGGCTTGATAGAACGATGGAATGGCCTTCTAAAGACACAATTATGGTGCCAGCTGGGTGGCAATACCTTGCAGGTTTGGGGCAATGTTCTCCAGGACGCTGTATATGCTTTAAACCAGCGTCCAATATATGGTGCTCTTTCTTCTATAGCCAGGATTCACGGGTCCAGGAATCAAGGGGTGGAAATGGGAGTGGCACCACTCACTGTTACCCCTAGTGACCCACTTGCAAGATTTTTACTTCCTGTCCCCTCGACGTTATGCTCTGCAGGCCTAGAGGTCTTAGTTCCAAAGGGAGGAATGCTCCCACCTGGAGACACATCACTGATTCCATTGAACTGGAAGTTCAGAATGCCACCTGGCCACTTTGGGATCCTTATGCCTCTGTCTCAAAAGGTAAAGAAGGGAGTTACCATACTGACTTGTATGATTGATCCTGATTACCAAGAGGAAATCAGATTGATATTACATAATGGAGGTAAAGAAGAGTATGTCTGGAATGTAGGAGATTCATTAGGGCATCTGTTAGTACTACCATGCCCTGTGATTAAAGTCAATGGAAGACTACAGCAACCTAATTCTGACGTGACTGCTAATGACACAGACCCTTCATGAATGAAGGTTTGGGTCACCCCATCAGGCATGGAACCATGACCAGCCGAGGTGCCTGCTGAGGGTAAAGGAAATACAGAATGGGTGGTGGAAGAAGGTAGTTCTAAATACCAGTTACGGCCACATGACCAATTGCAGAAACGGGGACTATAATTGTTATGAGTATTTGTACTTTGTATGTGTGCATCAAATATTTTTGTTTCCTTCACTTATAAAATATAAGCTGTAAATGGGGCTAGTGTGTTTTCGATTGTACGCATGTTAGTTGTACCATGTTAAGCACAAGTATGACTTTCTCATTGTCTTTATTCAGAGATTATGTACGGTTTAAGGAGATGTGTACATGTGCCAAGTTGACAAGGGGTGGACTGTGATGGTTAAGATTGTGTGTCAACTTGGCTGGGCCATGATTCTCCGCGTTTTAATGTAATCACTCCCATGATTGAATATACTATGAGTAGCCAATCAGATGAAAGGGAGTCCCCTTGGGGGTGTGGCCCGCATCT
>NW_004443980.1:2125360-2160764 GCF_000243295.1 Trichechus manatus latirostris
TGGTGCTGACGTTTTCTTTGTTCCTCTTACTCTTCTGTGCTGAATTCCTTTTGTTTGTGGATTTTTTTCCCATGTCTCTTGTTTTTGTTGGTTTTGTTTTTACTGAGACTTTATGTTTTTCCTCTTTATTCTTATGAGTATGTTTGTTAACTTTCTTTGTGGTTACCATGATATTTACCCTTATCTTTCTAAGTTTGAAGCACTTTATTATTGCTTGGTGTCACCTTGCCTTCCTTTCCATTAGAAGGTTCTATACCTACACAATTTATTCCCTCTTTTATTGTTCTGATGTTTTTGTCATTTACAGATTAACTGCTCTGATTCTCTGCTGTATTTCTTTTGGATTTGGATAGTCCTTGAGAGTTCACTTCCTAGGTTTTTATCTGGCTGGTACGATCCTGCATCCTAGATTCAGCCTGTGAGCTAAAGTTGTTTGTTCTCAGATCGAAGGACTCCCTTTAATAATTCTTGTAAGTTTGGTTTGGTTTTCACATATTCCCTCAATTTCTGTTTATCTGGAAATGTCCTAATTTCACCATAATATTTGAAGGAGAGTTTTGCAGGATATATTATTCTTGACTGGAAATTTTTTCTTTCAAGGTTTTATATGTGTCATCCCATTGCCTTCTTGCCTACATGGTTTCTGCCAAATAATCTAATCTAGTCTTATTGTTTCTCCTCTGTGTGTGACTTCTTGTCTTTCACAAGCTGCTCTCAGGATTCTTTGTTTGTCTTTCGTTTTGGCGAGTGTGTGTCTTTTTTTTTTTTTTTTTTTAATTTGGCTATATCTGAGCAAGCGTGTTGTGTGTTCTTTGTTGTTTGCTCGTCTGTGGGCACGATAGTTTTCACCTCCTTCTCCAATTGGCAGGGTCAGTCACTCAGAGATAGTACAGCAGGGCAGGTCTAGCTGAAGAGGAGCTGCTGGGATGGGTTGTTTGTGGCACTTACTACAGCCAACAAGTTGAGTCAGTAATTAGTGCAGGGCAGATTCTGGTAGGCCGTGCCTGTGCTGCCTGTTGGAGTGATGTTAAGCACACGGTGCAGGTAGACAGGATGGAGGGGGGTGATTGTGATGTGTGGAGCTAAGATGGGTATGGGAGAGAGGAGAGACAGGAGAGAGGAACAGGAGCCAAAAACACACAAACAAACAAAAAAGAGTGCAGGGGAGCTTGCTGTTGGAGTTGAGAGACGAGAGACTATGCAATGGAGAAAAACAAAAAGGGGGAAGAAGAAGAAAAAAAAGAAAAGAAAAGATTGAGTAAATAAAAATTAGAAAGAAAAAATAAAAGAAAAGCTCCCAGGGATCCTACTGGTGTGGCTATGAGGTCTAGGGAGGTTGTTCCCAGGTGTTGAAGTACAGCCTGACTAGAAGGTTTAGAGGTGTCACTCAGCGCCAGGTATTCAGGGGAAAGGAAGAGAAGGAAGATATAGAGAGATGAGAATCTGAGTAATGAAGAAAGATAAAAAGGGAAAAAGAGGGAAAAGAAAACAAAACAAATTAAAAAAAAAAAGGACAAGAAAACCCCCCCAAAAAACAGAAAAAAAAAATCACAAAAAAAGAAATGTCCTCAGGGATCCCTCTGCACATCTGTGCAAGCTGAGGGTGTAGGTCCCAAGCTGCACAGCACCATCCGGCCAGAACTGGCTCACAAGTTGAGAAAATAAAAAGAAAACAAACAAGCAATTGAAAACAAATAAACAAGCAAAAAGGCCCTGGGATCTCAGCAGTGTGGCAGCACGGATCGGGAAGCAGTTCCACACTCGAACAGAGCTCCACTGTCCCTCAGGAAGAGGCAAAGATGGTGCTCGGAGCCAGGTATTTGAGTGAAAGGAGGGGGAGGTGGTGAGAGGTAAGGAAGAAATCAAAAGAAGCGGAAAAAAGCAACACCAGGAGCCAACAAACAGCATTCGGGGAGTCGTCCAGTGCAGGCAGGTGGAATGCAAGCAGCCGGTGCTTCCTGGCCAAGAGACTGTGGCCACAGGAAGCAGAGGAGGTTGAGTGTTTGTGAAGAAGGGTGCGGGGTGGGAAAGCATATATCACTGTTTACTGGTTTTTCTGTCTCCTGCTGGAAGCTCCAGGAAGCTACTGTCTCATACCCCCTATTTGCTGGTCTCTGATAGGAGTCCAAGATGGTTGATCCTCGCTACATTAGCTGATAGGGGACCTCTCCATGTATGTCTCCTTGCTCTCTGTTCTCTGTCAGCTTCTTATTCCATTTGGTGCTTAGCTGAGTTCTTTATCTCTTCATTTGATGTTTAGGATTTCAGAGTTGCTGTTTTCTCTGTTTGGCTTAGTTTTTTGGATCTTTGCTGTGGAGGGACGGCATGGTGCTTCTGCCTAGACCACCATGTTGCCAGAAGTCCTCAAATCTATTCTTGAGACGGTTTCTATATTCAGGTGGGATATATTCAAGGCCCTATTTTGGCTCTTGTGGACTTGTTTTAATTTTCTTCAACTTCAACTTGAACTTGCATTTGAGCAACTGATGATCTGTTCCACAGTCAGCCCCTGGCCTTGTTTTGCATGTTGATATAGAGCTTTTCCATCATCTCTTCCAACTGATGTAGTCAATTTGATTCCTGTGTTTTTCATCTGGCAAGGTCCATGTGTACAGTTGCCATTTATGTCAGTGAAAAAAGATATTTGCAATGAAAAAGCCATTGGTCTTGCAAAATTCTGTCATGCGATCTCTGGCATCCTTTCTATCAACAAGGCCATACTTTCCAAGTACAGATCCTTCTTCTTTGTTTCCAGCTTTCGTATTACAATCACCAGTAATTATCAGTGCATCTTGATTGCATGTTTGATCAATTTCAGACTGCAGAAGTTGGTAAAAATCTTCAATTTCTTCATCTTTGGCATTAGTGGTTGCTGTGTAAATTTGAATAATAGTCGTATTAACTGGTCTTCTTTGTAGACATATGAATATTATCCTATCACTGACAGCATTGTACTTCAGCATAAATCTTGAAATGTTCTTTTTGATGATGAATGCAATGCCATTCCTCTTCATTTTGTCATTTCCAGCATAGTGGGCTATATGATTATCCAATTCAAAATAGTCGATACCAGTCCATATCAGCTCACTAATACCTAGGATACTGATGTTATTGCATTCCATTTCACTTTTGAAGACTTCCAATTTTCCTAGATTCATACTTCATACATCCACATTCCGATTATTAATGGATGTTTGCAGCTGTTTCTTCTCATTTTGAGTCATGCCACATCAGCAGATGAAAGTCCCAAAAGCTTGACTCCATCCATGTCATTAAGATCGACTTTACTTTGAGGAGGCAGCTCTTCCCTAGTCATATTTTGAGTGCCTTCTGTCTTAGTTATCCAGTGCTGCTATAACAGAAATACCACAAGTGAATGCCCTTAACAAAGAGAAATTTATTTCTTCACAGTAAAGTAGGCTAAAAGCCCAAATTCAGGGCATCAGGTCCAGAGGAAGGCTTTCCCTCTCTGTTGGCTCTGGAGGAAGGTCCTTCTCATCAATCTTCCCCTGGACTAGGAGCTTCTCTGAGCAGGAACCCTGTGTCCAAAGGACATGCTCTGCTCCTGGCACTGCTTTCTTGGTGGTGTGAGGTATCCCTGTCTTTCCACTAGTTTCTCTCTTTTATATCCCAAAAGAAATTGGCTCAAGACACAATCCAGTCTTATAGATTGAGTCCTGCCCCATCAAAGCAACTGTTGCCCATCCCCCCTCATTAACATCATAGAGGCAGGATTTACAACACGTGGGAAAATCACATCAGGTGACAAAATAGTGGACAATCACACAATACCAGGAATCATGACCTAGCTAAATGGATATACATATTTTTTGCATTCACAATTCAATCAATCCATGACATTCCACCTTTTGGCCCCCAAAAATCATGTCCTTGCACAAGTCTTAACTCCAAGTCCAAAATCCAAAAATTCCTTTTCATCTGTGAAATCTGGAATACAAGTTATCTGCTTCCAAAGGTACCATGGCAGAACAGGCACGAGCTAGACATTTCTATTGCAAATGGGAGAAACTAGAGGGAAAGAAGGGATAACAGGCACCAAGCAAGTCAGCAGAACACGTTACATTAGCCCTCTAGGCTTTGAAAATAATCCTTTGTTCTCTGAAACAATTTACACAAGGGGCCTTCCCTCCAGACTTAAGGTATTGGCTACATTCTCCAGATTCTGAGTGGAGGCCCTTTCGGCTCTAGGCTTCAACTCTGCCTCCCAGGCCCACTAAGACAGCAACTCTGCTCCTTCAGCTTAGGCGCACCATTCTCCCAGTCCATCTGCGTCGCAACTCCACCCTTAGAAGCACCAGAGGCCATGGCTCCACCCTTTGAAACCCCAGAGGTCGTGGCCATACCTTTTGAGACTGAGGCAGCTCAGTTTCCTGTGTTTCTTGTGCATTCAACTTCTGCTTCCTGGTTCCTTGGCCTCTTGGCCCTTGGGCCTCACGCCCGCATCTGCCCTGCTGGAACAAGTGTTCCAAAGCTCTGTAGCTCCACCGATAAGTGCCTGGAGGCTCCCCACTCTGCTAGGAAGCTCTGTGTGAGGAATGGCTTCAGCACTGTATGGCACCGGTCTCCTTGTTCTACTGCTGCTGGTTTGCTGCTGTTGCTGGTCCTCTGCTGCTGTTTCTCACTGTCTGTGCCTTCTCCAGTGTTAACAGTTCTCCTCACGTCCCTCTACATCTTCTATTTTTTCACAGTTTCAAAACTGCTTCCACATTTTAGATATCTGTTAGAGCAGTATCCCACTCTCAGTACCAAATGTCTTAGGCTGGGTTCTCTAGAGAAGCAAAACCAGTAAAGTAGGTGTGTGTGTGTGTATATATATATATAGAGAGAGAGAGAGAGAAAGAGAGAGATTTATATCAAGGAATTGGCTCACACATTTTTTAGAGGCTGTAAGTCCCAAGTCCCTGAGGCAGTAAAGAGAATTCTCCCAATTCACGTAGCCACAGAGGCTGATGAACCCAAGATCAGTGTTGCCACAGGCTGTGAAGATCGAGGAATCCCAAGATCAGCAGGCAAGTCCACAGGCAAGCTGCTAGCCCAAGTCCCAAGAACCCCAGGCCAAATGAACGGGAGTCAGCTGTAGGATCCAGAACAAGCAAAAGCCCCGGCAAGATGAGCAGGAGGAAGTAGGCCCAGGAGGGTGGGGAGATGAAGGCTGAGGGGGTGGTGAACCACCAAACACCCCACCCCCACCGGTACCACTCAGTAGATTCCATCATGGGGGTGATCACGTATCAAATTTCAACAGGGAAGTGATCACAACATTATACAACTGCCAAAACACTGAGAATCATGGCCCAGCCAAGCTGACTCACAATCTTAACCATCAGACCTTCCAACCTGAGGGGCTCATCTTCCAGCACTATATCAGACAATGTTCCGCTGCTATTCATAAGCTTTCCACTGGCTAATTTTTTCAGAAGTAGACTGCCAGGTCCTTCTTCCTAGTCTGTCTTTTTGTCTGGAAGCTCTGCTGAAACCTGTTCTCCATAGGTGACCTTGCTGGTATTTGAAATACCAGTGGCATAGCTTCCAGCATCACAGCAAAATGCAAGCCACCACAATAGGACAAACTGACAGACATGTGAGGAAGTTTTCAGGATACAAGGTTAACATACAAAAGTCAATTGCTTTCCTATATACTAGCAATGAGCAATTGGAAATTGTAATTAAAAACACACGCCATATTCATTAGCACACACAAAAAAGAAATATTAGGTATTGGTCTAACAAAATATATTTACAAGATGTATATGAAGAAAACTACAAAACCCTACTGAAAGAAATCAAAGAAAATATTCCACGTTCATGGGTAGGAAGATTCAATATTGTTAAGATGTCATTGCTTCCCAACTTCATCTATAAACCCAACACCAAAACAACTAAACCAAACTCGTTGATGTCGAATCAATTCCGACTCATAGTGACCCTGTAGGACAGAGTAGAACTGCCCTGTAGAGTTTCCCAGGAGCGATTAGTGGATTTGAACTGCTGACATTTTGCTTAGCAGCCAAGCTCTTAACCACTGCACCACCAAGGCTCCATACACAATCCCAATTAAAATCCCAGCACATTGCCTTGTGGATATCAACAAATTATTCTAAAGTTTATATAGAAAAGCAAAAGACCCTGAAAAACCAACACCATATGGAAGAAGAGTTAGAAAACTGACACTACTTGACTTAAAAACTTACTATAAAGCAATAGTAATCGAAACAGTGTTATATTGGGGAAAGAATAGACAAATAAGCCAAAAGAACAGAATAGAGAGCCCAGAAATTGACCTACACAAATATACTCAACTCATTTTGACAAAAGAGCTAAGGCAATTCAATGGAGAAAGGTTACTGTTTTCAACAAATAGTACTGGGACAACTGTACATCTACATGCAAAAAAATGAATCTAAACACTGACTTACACTTTTCGCAAAAATGAACTCAAAGTGGGTCATGATCTATATGTAAAATGTAAAAGTATAAAATGTCTAGAAGATAACAGGAGAAAATCTAGGTGACCTTGGATTTGACAATGTATTTTTGGTACAACAGCAAAAGCACAATTTATGAAAGAAAAATTGATAAGTTAGACTTGCTTAAAATTAAAAACTTCTACTTCTGCCAAATAAAGTGTTAAGAGAATGGAAAGACAAGCCACAGACTGGGAGAAAATATTTGCAAAATCCATATATGATAAAGAACTTGTATACAAGATATACAAAAAATTCTTGAAACTCAACAATAAGAAAAAAAACTCAATCAAAAAGTGGACAAAAGATCTGAACAAACATCTCTCCAAAGAAGAAATACAGATGGCAAATAAGCATATGAAAACATACTCAAAATCATATGTTACTAGGAAATTACAAATCAAAACAACAGTGCAATACCACTACATACCTATTACAATGGCTAAAGCCCAAAACACTGACATCACCAAATGCTGGTGAGAATGTGGAGCACCAGGAACTCTCATTAACTGCTGATGGAAATGTAAAATGGCATAGTCACTTTGAAAGGCTTTTTGGAAGTTTCTTACTAAGTTAAGCATTGTCTTACCATACACTTCTGCAATAGTGCTTCTAGGTATTTACCCAAATTATGTAGTAGAAAACCTGTGTCCACATAAAACTTGCACACAAATGTTCACAGCAGCTTTATTAATAACTGCCAAAAGTTGGAAGCAACTAAGATGCCCTTCAATATGTGAATGGACAAACTGTGGTACATCTATAAATGGAATACTAATCAGTGATGAAATCAGCTATCAAGTCTAGAAGAGACATGGAGAAACCTTAAATTCATATTGTTAATTGAAAGAAGCCAGTCTGAAAAGGCTACAAACTGTATAATTTCAACTATATGACATTCTGGAAAAGGCAATACTACAGATACAATCAACCACACATCTGTCAATTTTGTTGTGCTGTGGTGGCTTTCATGTTGCTATGATGCTGAAAGCTATGCCACCAATATATCAAATTCAAGCAGGGTCATCCATGATGGACAGGTTTCAGCAGAGATTCCAGACTAGACAGACTAGGAAGGAATACCTGGAGCTTATGTATGAAAATTAGCTGGTGAAAATCTTATGGGTCACAACAATATTCTCCAATATAGTGCTGGAAGATGACCCCTCTAGGTTGGAAGGCACTACACAATAGCCACAACAATGGACTCAAACACACCAACAATCACGAAGATGGTGCAGAATCAGGCAATGTTTTGTTCTGTCAAAGCCAACTCTGGGGCAACTAGCAACACCAATAGATATGATGGAAAGATCTGTGATTGCCAGAAGTTGGGAGAGAGAAAAAGGGAGAGTTGAATAGATGGAGCACAGGGCATTTTTAGGGCAGTGAAACTAGTCAGTATGATACTATAATGGAAAATACATGAGATTATTCATTTGTCAAAACCCATAGAACTACACAACACAAAGTAAACCTTAATGTAAGCTATGGAGTTTAGTTAATAATAATGTATCAATACTGGTTCATTAATATAACAAATCCATCACTTGTGCATCAGTTTCTCATACTGTGGTGGCTTGGGTGTTGCTGTGATGATGAAAGCTATGCCACTGAAGTGTGCAAAGTCCTGGAGTTAGAAAACCAAAAGAGAAAAACTGGCTTGGCATTTCTAAGCTGAAAGAACTGAAGACAAAATTCAAGACTTGAGTTGCAATACTGAAGGATTTTATGGGCAAAAAATCGAATGATGCAGGAAGTATCAAAAGAAGATGGGAAGAATACACAGATTAACTGTATCAAAAAGAACTGGTCGACATTCAAACTTTTCAGGAGGTAGCATATGATCAAGAACTGATGGTACTGAAGGAAGAAGTCCAAGCTGCACTGAAGACATTGGCAAAAACACGGCTCCAGGATTGACAGGATACCAACTGAGATGTTTCAACCAATGGATGCAGTGCTAGAAGTTCTCACTCGTCTATGCCAAGAAGTTTGGAAGACAGGAAAGAGATCCATATACATGCCCATCCCAAAGAAAAGTGATTCAACAGAATTGTGGAAACTATTGAACAATACCATTAACATCACACACAAGTAAAATTTTGCTGCAGATAACATTCAAAAACCATGGCAGCAGTACATTGACAGGGAACTTCTAGAAATTCAAGCCAGATTCAGAAGAGAACATGGAACCAGGGGTATCTTTGCTGATGTCAGATGGATCTTGGCTGAAAGCAGAGAATACCAGAAAGATGTTTACCTGTCTTGTATTGACTATGCAAAGCCATTTGACTGTGTGGATCATAGCAAATTATGGATAACATTGTGAAGACTGGGAATTCCAGAACACTTAATTGTGCTCATGAGGAACCTGTACATATATCAAAAGGCAGTTGTTCAAACAGAACAAGAGGATACTGCATGGTTTAAAATCAGAAAAGGTGTCAGGGTTGTATCCTTTCACCATACTTATTCAATCTGTATGCTGAGCAAATAATTTGAGAAGCTGGACTATATGAAGAAAACAGGGCATAAGGATTGGAGGAAGACTCATTAACAACCTGTGATATGCAGATGACACAATCTTGAAAATGAAGAGAACTTGAAGCACTTATTGACGGAGATCAAAGACTACAGCCTTCAGTATGGATTATAGCTCAACATAAAGAATACAAAAATCCTCACAACTGGGCCGATAAGCAACATCATGTTAAATGGAGAAAAGATTGAAGTTGTCAAGGATTTCATTTTACTTGGATCCACAATCAATGCCCACTGAAGCAGCAGCCAAGAAATCAAATGATGTATTTGCATTGGGCCACAGAAGACCTCTTTAAAGTGTTGAAAAGCAAAGATGTCACTTTGAGGACTAAGGTGTGCCTGACTCGATCTTTGATAATTTCAATCACCTCATATGCATGTGAAAGCTGGACAAGGAATAAGGAAGATCAAAGAAGAATTGATGCCTTTGAGTTATGGTGTTGGTGAAGAATATTGAATATACCATGTACTGCCAGAAAAACGAACAACCCTGACTTGGACGAAGTGTAGCCAGAGTGCTCCTTGGAAGCAAGGATGGTGGAACTTCCTCTCACGTACTTTGGACGTGTTATCAGGGTAAAGTAGAGGGTCAGCAAAAAAGAGGAAGACCCTCAACTAGATGGATTGACACAGTGGCAGCAACAATGGGCTCAAGCATAACAATTGTGAGGATGGTGCAGGACAGGGTAGTAGTTTCCTTCTGTTGTACTTAGGGTCCCTAGGTGTCAGAACCGACCTGACGGCCTTAACAACAACTAGGCCATTTTCCCCTGACATTTTCTAATTGGTTATTGTGGTATGAGGAAAGCTAATCATTTTTTGTGTGTTGACTTTATATCTGAAATAAGCTCTCATTCATTCTAGTATTTTCCAGCTGATTTTCTTAGATTTTTCAGGCAGATGTTTCTATCATTTGTAACAGCCCAATCTGTTAGCTCCTGTTCTATACTGCCTCTGCTATGAGTGTTAAATTTGGGAATTAAAGTATTAACGTGGAAATTTAAGGGGCTAAGAAAAAGCTTTAATCTGAAGTATAGTATAAATTGTAACAAATAAACTAAGAGATTTCAAGGTATATTTTTCCATTATATATATATTATATTTTACCCTAGCACTAGAATAGTAGTTACTTATAATTCTTTTAAAAATAAGCCATTGTTAATTAGAATTGTGCAGTAAACTTAACATTCACTAGAAAATACTAGATTTTGTTCTTAGCTAAAATTAATGGGACATTAATAATTCCTCCAGTGCTTCTTTAACACATTATCTACAGTCATCTAGGAATGACCCATCAAAGCCTACAATTTAAGTTCCTAAGAAGGTTAGGTACTTAAACAGGGGAATTAATGATCTTTTTTAATGTGATTTCATTTTTCAAGTGGGAAATACAGACCAAATAAAAGTTACGTATGATTTCTTGAAGAAATGCTTGAACTTAGATCACTTCCAGGACCTGCTTGTGTTATGTGATGAGAACCTATAAGACTCTACTTGCAAATGAACAGTTAACGATCTGAGAGACAGATGATGAGAATTTAAAAAAATTCGTATATATTCTGCCAAAATTCTATATGTAGTACAGTAAAATCTGTGAAAGCTGGAAACTGTGCAAGGCAGAAACCTGTCGGAGAAGGAAAACTCAAATATTTTCAACTAAAACGTGATAGAAAAGTGGTAAGACTGCACCCTGTCAAAGGCAGAAAACTTGCAAGACCCAGAAAACAAGGCGGTCCCACTATGTTCCGGCTCTCACTGTATATATTTATACAAAAACTATTTTATGTTTTCTCCTCCAGGGGAAAAAATGGGTTACTTTCAATCATTTTCAACAAATCTTTATTTTTAAAATGGCTTTCACGTTATTTCAACTCTTCTGACCATTCTCAATAATAATTTGAAACAAAAGTGATTAAGAAGATCAGACAAATATGGTAAGCAAATCTGTGGTCTCTCCTGGTTTCCTATCCCAGAGAGCCAGTGCCGGGAGGAATTCATGCAGCTTTGAAAGCTGGTTTGGTTCGCCTTTGGGGAATCCAGGGCTTAAGAGGTGGAGATTTACAAAGTATCTATTGAATCTCCCAGTCTGAAGTTTTGGCTTCCTGGCAACACACCTATAGTGATCATGTAGCAAAAGAGAAAAGAGGGAATCATGTGCTCCCCCACCTCCTTTTTTTCAATACAATTACCATTGGAAACAGAGCTTCTGAAAAACAGAAGAGAGGAATAATTACCATAATGAGAGAGTGGATACAATTCTAATGTCTGTTCAACTTCTCTAGAACCTGACAGAATGGACATTGGGGAACAAAAATAAAAAATTCCTTAGAGAAAAAAAAATGCATATAGAGGCATGAGAATGAATGTAAGAAAAGGGACTGGGAAGAATTTTTTATTATTGTTATTATATTAAATATATCAACCAAAGTTTCATGGATTGAATTGTGTCCCCCCAAAATATGTGTCAACTTGGCTAGGCCATGATTCACAGTATTGTGTGATTGTCCACCATTTTGTCATCTGATGTGATTTTCCTATGTCTTGTAAATCCTGCCTCCATGATGTTAATGAGGCAGGATCTTGTTAATGAGACAAGACTCACTCTACAAGATTAGGTTGTGTCTTAAGTCAATTGTCAATCTCTTCTGAGACATAAAACAGAGACGTGAGTAGAGAGGCATGAGGACCTCATACAGCAAGAAAGTAGCACAGGAGCAGAGCGCATCCTTTGGACTCAGGGTCCCTGTGCTGAGAAGCTCCTAGTCCAGGGGAAGACTGATGAGAAGGACCTTCTTCCAGAGCCGACAGAGACAGGAAGCCTTCCCCTGGAGATGACGCCCTGAATTCAGACTTCTAGCCTACTAGACTATGAGAGAATAAATTTCTGTTTGTTGAAGCCATCTACTTGCGGTATTTCTGTTATAGCAGCAATAGATAACTAAGACACCAAGTTAAGCCTTTTTTCCCCCTACTATATTAAAAGGATGCCTATTGACAAATGAAGAGGGGGGTCACATTTTTCCCTCCACTAAAGTTAAACATCCTGGAATTTAGTTGGTAAAATCATTAAAATACTTCCTACATTTATCGTTTTCCCTATTTTTTTATTACTATTATTCTTTTCATTCCCATTTCAATACTGTAAGCCATATCCACACAGAAAATTGAAGTAGTTCAGAAAATCAAGCAACTTTTTTGTTTTCCCCTCCAAGGGAAAGCATATTCTTCAGTGGGTACATTTTATAATCTGAAATGGAGGGAAAACCTAGCAAAATTGTTCTGTTGAGCTTATGTACAAGCGACACAAAAATCCATGACTATTCTGTCACTCTTAAAAGCTAAATAATCCAAGAAGCTACAATAATTAGGAAAAATTACATCTAGGTTTTAATAATCCAATTTTGATATTTTTTTCCTGCCATTGTTAAGAATTCCTCTTAGAAATAAACTTATTTATTATCAAGACAGAACCAAGTAAAATGATTTGTATGTCCAGAAAGCATTGTATTTTGTGTTGAGGGCCAAGTGTAATATCTGGACAAGTAGGTGGGATTCAACAGGTTTTACTTCTCTTTTTCCTCACTTAACCCAGACTTCACTATTTTTCTTCACTTAGCTTAACACGGTCTGGGCAGGCAGGGCATATAAGATGTCCTGAAAACACAGTTTCCCATGTAAACAATTGTTTTTGGCAGTTCAGAGGTGTCGTGGCAGGACTGCATCTTTTTTGTTTTTCTTTTCCTGAAAATCAAATGTTTAGTCCAAAGTTAGAACTACATGTGCATTTTTATGACCTGGCATAGTTGAGCATTACCATTATATGCTTAAAAAGGGAATTGGATCTTCTTTGCTGTTTATTCTTTAGTCCTACACCTTTTTCTATTTCCATTGTTTTCCCTTTTACAGTCCATTTTCACGTCTCGCTATATCTCTTCAGCATCTGTTTTTCCTCAATTGTAATTTTCACACAAAAATAACAGTTCTTCCGTCCCTCGGCCATGTTTTACTTTGCCCCCACCTATGAACCTCACCAGGGCGTGTTGAAGGTTAACCGATCCATTTCTGGAATTCTCTTGGATCCTTTTTGGAGAAAAGTGCCAAAGAATATAAGCAGGGCTCAAATGTATGTGGACTCTGCCAAGTCCTTGGAGGAAGGCTCCCACATAGCTGTACCTTCTGCCAGCTCCCTCCTGTTCTCACTGTGCCCGACTTCTCCAGGATTCCACAGAGGAGCTCAAGTGGGGAAAGGAACCTTTGCATTCATAGAAGCACCAGAATACTTGTTTACTCTTCCCTTAACAGGTGGAAAAATTGCTTCTCACCTCAGAGTTTTCTACCCCCTTCCCTTTTCCACCCCACATCCCCTAGGGTCATGAATGTTTTCATTGCTTTTTTTTTTTTAATTAATTTTATTGTAGTAAAATACATGTGATAAAAAGTTTGCCATCTTAACCATTTAAAAGTATGCATTTCAGTGTCATTAATTACTTTCACCATGTAGTGCTACCATCACCACTATCTATTTCTGAAAGTTTTACATCACCCCAAACAGATACAGAGTAACCCCTATTCCCCTCCCTGTAGCCCCCCGGTAACCATTAATCAACTTTGGTTTCTATGCATTTGCCTATTCTTGATATTTCATATCAGTGGAATCATATAATATTTATCTTTTGAGTCTGACCCATTTCACTCAGTATAATATTTTCAAGGTTCATCCAGGTTGTAGCATGCATCAGGACATATCACATTTTATCCATTCGTCTGCTGGTGGACACTTGATTTGCTTCCACCTTTTGGCTATTGTGAATAGTGCTACAATGAACATTGGTGTATATGTATGTATTTCAGTCCCTACTTTCAAGTCCCTTGTGTATCTACCTAGGAGTGCAATTGTTGGGTCACACGGTAATTCCATGCTTATGTTTGAGGAATCACCAAACTGGTTTCCACAGCAGCTGTGCCATTGTACAATCCCACCAGCAGTGCAGAAGGGTTCCAATTTCTCCACGTCCTTGCCAACACTTGCTAGTTTTCATTTTTCTGATAATAGCCATCTTAGTTGGTGTGAGGTCATTGCCCTTTAAAAAAATGAATACAATTTATTTTTTTAGGGAAGTTTTAGGTTTACAGAAAAACTGTACAAAAAGTACACAGTTTCCATGTTCCCTCTCTCCTGCCTGCACAGTTTCTCCTATGATTAACATCTTGTGTTTCTGTAGCACATTTGTCACAATTGATGAACCAATATTGATTCATTATTATTAACTTAAATTCTTAGATTACATTAGGATTCACTCTTCCTGTTATACATTGTCCATATTTTAATGCTTTCATCAATTGTCAGGAATGACTGGAGTTGTGGGGAGAGCTTTCCCCACCAATTGTTGAAGTAGTAGAAACGTTAGGTAAATTTTTAAAAAGCGTTTCTGGAAATAGTTGGTTAGAGGGACCTTTTATCAATGTTTTTCCTAAGGGGAACTGGGTCACAGTGTGATTCATTAACAGCCTATCATTCCTATAATACATGCCATGTTGTTTGCTTCAGTTGTTATTCCTTCTGTGGTAAGAGGCAGTAAACTCAACCCAAAGTGGCTCAAGCAGAAGAAAATTTACTAGCTTGTATAACTGAAAAACTACCACCTATCTGTCAGTTTGTCATACTGTGGTGGTCTTCATGTTGCTGTGATGCTAGAAGCTATGCCACTGATATTTCAAATACCAGCAGGGTCACCCATGTTGGGTAGGTTTCAGCAGAGCTTCCAGACTAGACAGACTAGGAAGAAAGGCCTGGTGATCTACTTCCAAAAATTAGCCCGTGAAAACCCTATAAATCACAACATAACATTGTCCAATATAGTGCTGGAGGAAGAGTCTCCTAAGTTGACAGGCGTTAAATATGTGACACAATAGCTGCAACAGTGGGATCGTTATGAGTGGAAGTCAACTGGATGGCAGCTACCAACAACAATGTAACTGAGAAGTTCAGAGATGGGGCTGCCTTCTGGTGCAGCTAAGTATGGGGCTCACATGAAGCTACAAGGCAACTCGTTTCTCTCTGCAGGACTCTTGGCTTTTCTCTCTTCAGTGTTGGCTCAGTCCTAGGCAGGTCTGTCCCTCAAGCTCACAAAATGACTGCAAAGGCTCCAGAACATATATCTACTCAGTTTCATATGCACAAGTGTCACTACAGTCAGTCATCTGGTAGCAGAAAGGATAGTTCCATGACACTGGATTTCTGTGTATCTGAAGGAGGAGCACCCCTGCAGATCTGACATGTTCTTTACCCAGAAGCGCCAGCAGAAACCTCATGGTGCTCGCTTGCCATCACCATGGCTTGCTAACAAAACCTTGATTTGTCATATGCTTCAGGAGAGACAAAGCCCAGCCTTAGCCCCTGGATTCAATTCTGGTTGGTCCAAGACTCATGCTGGTTCTACTTCTCTTGACCATGACTGACTTGGGCAAGGATGTATGACACAATTCTGGCCCAAGAGATGTGAGGGGAAGTCAGCTGGGGGCTTTTGGAAAATGTCACCTTGCTCTTGAGAAGGGACGCACAGAAAGAGATGGTCTCTTCTAGAAGGTGTTGTCTATATGTGAGGCTACTGCAGTTGTCTAGTACCTGCGGGAGAACCAGGCCAGGACAAAGCGGACATGCTGGGGACAACAAGGTAGAAAGAAGGAATCAAGGACTTTGATGACTCTATTGAGCTAATAAATTAAGCAACCTTGGAGCCACCCTACCTTGGACTTCTTATGATATGAGTCAACAAATTATTCTTATTGATTAAACTATTTTAAGTTGAGTTTTCTTATAAATAGGACTTTGATCATTTTTTCTGTTTCTTCCTTGGGCCTACACCTTTTCCTAGTTCCACTGCTTTTTCATATACAGTTCATCTTCACCCAAAAGGATCCTAAATGATTGTCTCATTGGCTCCAGTTGGGCCGTTTGTCCATTCCTGATAATTCACTGTGGGAATGTGATGTGTGATTGGCCTCAGGCTAGATGACCAGTTTGCCTCTGGGGTGGAATGTGTTCATCCCACCTGACAACATGAACTGAGAGTGGAGAAGGAGAAATATCCAGTGGGAAATCAGGGTATGGTTTTCAAAAAATGATGAAATAGACGCTATGAAGCAAAAAATATGAGCTGTTCATTGCATTATCTTTTTGAAGGTGGCTTTTATTATACAGTGGCCTCCAATTGTGAATACAGTGGATTGGTATTACATGACTCATTACCTGGTCTGGTAGCCCAGTATATATAACTTTGGAGGTGTTTTAAACTAAAGGTAGATCAGTCATTCTATTGATTCATCTCAGTAACCCGTAAATACTTCTCCTCTGTTAGCACCTCATATCTCTGGTTTTGAAACATAGGCCATTTCAAGTTCATTGCAAAGGACAGAGGAGTCCATGAGTGATGCCAATGGTTAAAGTGCTCGACTACTAGCCCAAAGGTTGGTGGTTATAACTCACCCAGAGGCACCTCAGAAGACAGACCTAGTGATCTGCTTCCTTAAGTTTACAGCCTTGAAAACCCTATGGAACACAGTTCTACACTGCACACATGGGGTCTCCATGAATCAGAATCCACTTGACTGTGACTAACAACAATAGCAAAAGACAGTGTGACCCCTGGCAAGACAGACAAAGCAGAGTTGCCAGATGATCCAGTGCTCCCTAAAGGGTATCAGAAACACCAGTCAGCTGTTCAGGCGGCATGTACCACCCCATGGCCCCATGGGTTTCAGGAGCCTTTTTGTCATGTCCCCTAAGGCTCACTAAGGCTCAGTTGGTCTCAGGGCTCTCAGAGTCAGCTGGCACATAGAACAGTGGGGCCTCAGGTCAGGCTTCGTCTAGTGATTTCAGTTCTGCTGTTGGCTGGAATTCCATCTGTCAAGAAGGTTTTCCAGTCAGCCATTTGATAGTGGAAGGGTTAGCCATGAAACTGGATTTCCTGTGTCTCTGGAAAGAGGAGCACCCCTGGAGATCTGACATGCTCTGAAAATTAGGGGTTGGTTTTGGCTATTCCCAGTTAGTCTCTGCTGAACCTAATGTACATCAACATTTGAGGACCGAAAAAAAAATAAAGAAGAAATTTCTTTTTCTATTTTTTATTATGAATTTAAGTAACTTTATGGCAAGAGAATCTAATCAACATTAAACTATTTACTTGCCTCCAAAGTAATTTCTGCTCTGTCGATGCACAGACATGCATTTTTGCTTAGTTATAATTAGTGTGAACATACTTCTTTTTGTTTAAGAAAGGTTTTCTTTACTTTGGCATCCAGATTTGTTTTTGTAGGCTAGGAAAACACTGAGAACTAGGAGCCTTCACTGGAGAGCTGGGAGGACTATTTGGGGTCATACTATCCTAGAGCCAAAGAAACCTTACAGGAACCCATATCTCTCCCGTATCTCTGATGACTGCCTTCTAGCCTAATAGACTCATGGGGCAGCTTTCCCACTCAAGTTCCACTCCAGATCTTACCGCCAGCACCAAGGGTGAACTCTCCCTTCTAAAACAACAAGAAAATCAGCTGCCATCAAGTGGCTTCCAACTCATGGTGACCCCATGTGTGTCAGAGTAGAACTGTGATTCACAGGATTTTCAATGGCTGATTTTTCGGAAGTAGATTGCCAGGTCTTTCTTCTCAGGTGCCTCTGGGTGGATTCAAACATTCAACTTTTCTGTTAGCAGCTGAGGTGTTAACTGTTTGCACCAGCCAGGGATTCTTCTCCCTTATAAAGGAACAATAAAATTCCATCCTTGTTCCATTCCAACTTGTCTGTTGTGGACCTGTACTTTGCCCCTGCTTTACAGTGCTTTGGGGGCTATCTAGGGTGATGCAAACAGTTATGTACTTGGCTGTTAACACCCTCCACTGCTATCCTGCTAACAGAAAAGCTGGAGGTTCAAGTCCACCCGAGGTGCTTTGGAAGGAAGTCCTGACAACCTACTTCTGAAAAATCAGCCACTGAAAACCCTATGGAGCACAGTTCTACTCTGATACACATGGGATGGCCATGAGTCAGAATAGACTAGAAGGCAACTAGTAATTGATGAGGAGGTTATCTAAATGGTTTCCATGATGGAAGAAAGCAAACATGATGCTGCTGTGGGACCAAGGCCGGATTAAGGAACGTGAGGGCCCTAAGCACTGAGAATCTGTGGCGCCCCCTCCTCTGCTTACTCATGCATTCGAAAGGGGTATGTGAGTTATGTATATACATGTATTAAAAAAAAACAACCAAACCTGTTGTCGTCAAGTCGATTCCAACTCATAAATATGTATTAAAAAACAAAACAAACTGATTGCCTTCGAGTCGATTCTGACTCACAGCGATCCTGTAGGACAGAGTACAACTGCCCCATAGGGTTTCCAAGGAGCAGCTGGTGGGTTCGAACTGCCAAACTTTTAACAGCCATACCTCTTAACCTCTGCACCACCAGGGATTCAATATATGTGTGTGTGTGTTTTAACTATCCAACTTCTTTTCAAATGTGGCTGTAATAATGAATGAATGCAAAAGAGGCATATGTCATTTTAGCAAAATGAGATGAACCGGATTATAAAATTTTTAGTGGACGCAGAGTACTAAGATTTTTACTTAGGACATAACTCTGTACATAAATGCTATACAGTTTAAAAAGTAACTTGATTGAATTCATTGCAATGGTCGACTTAGTTCCCTCACTTTTGCTCATCATCTGGGACTGGAGTTCCCATTGGTTGTTTACCAGGACATGCACAAAAGCATACCTTTGTGTTTGTATCATGGCAAAGAGCATTGCTGGCTGCAGTGGCTGGATTAGCAGACATGGCTGTACAAGGTGGTTCTCTCAAAATGGATCACTAATCTATCTTTGCCTAGTAACCACTCACGTTGGATCCAGTTGTATATTGGGTAAATGTAGCGAGAGATTGTTAGACTCCACAGCCAACCCCTACCTCTTGTTTATTAGAAATATTACACTCCCAAGAGACCTGCTGAGATAAGGAGTTTAATTACATAAGAGGGGACCCCAGGAGACAGATGTCAACGAAAGTGTTGAAGTGGCAGGGCCTCATAGCTTAAACAACCTTGGCGAGAGCCCTTATGACCCTGCATGAACTTTTTTTTTTAACTTTTTAAAAACAATTTTTCCCATACAAAAATTTATACATACACTGTTATGTGACTCTAATTGCTCTCCCCATACTGTGACAGTACACTGCTCCTTTCCACCCCTGATTCCCATTCAACCAGCTCCTAACCCTCTCTGCCTTCCCATCTCACCTCTGGACAAAAGCTGCCCATTTAGTCTCTTGTATCTACTTGAGCTAAAAGGCACACTCCTCGCGAGTATCACTTTATGTCCCACAGTCCAGTCCAATCCTTGTCTGAAGAGTTGGCCTCAGAAATTGTTTTAGTTCTGGGCTGATAGAGAATCCAGGGGCCATGCTTTCCGAAGTTCCTCCAGTCTCAGTCAGACCGTTAAGTCTGGTCTTCTTACTAGAATTTGAGTTCTGCATATCACCTTTCTCCTGCTCCATCTGAGACTCTCTGTTGTATTCCCTATCAGGGCGGTCATTGGTGGTAGCCGGGCACCATCTAGTTCTTCTGGTTTCAGGCTGATGAAGTTTATGTGGTCCTTTCTGTCTCTTGCGCTAATACTTTCCTTGTGTCTTTGATGTTCTTCATTCTCCTTTACTCCAGGTGGTTGGGACCAGTTGATGCACCTTAGATGGCAGCTTGCAAGCTTTTAAGACCCCAGATGCCACTCACCAAAGTAGGATGCAGAACATTTTATTAATAAGCTTTTTTATGCCAGTTGACATAGATGTCCCCTGAAAGCATGGTCCCCAAACCCCTATCCCTGCTACTCTGTCCCTCAAAGCGTTTGATTGCATTCAGGAAACTTTTAAGCTTTGGTTTAGTCCAGTTGTGCTGACTTCCCCTGTAGTGTGTGTGTCCTTCCCTTCACCTAAGATAATTCTTATCTACTATCTAGTTAGTAAATAACCCTCACCCTCCCTTCCCACCCTCGTAACCATCAAAGAATGTTTCCTTCTGTGTTTAAACCTTTTCTTGAGTTCTTATAATAGTGGTCTTATACAAATATTTGTCCTTCTGTGACTGACTAAATTCACTCAGCATAATGACCTCCAGCTTCCTCCACGTTATAGGATGTTTCATGGCTTCATCATTGTTCTTTATCATTGCATAGTATTCCATTGTGTGGATATACCATAATTTGCTTATCCATTTGTACATTGATGGGCACCTAGGTTGTTTCCATCTTTTTGCTTATTGTGAACAGTACTTCAATGAACATGGGTGTGCATATATCTATTCGTGTGATGGCTCTTATTTCTCTAGGATATATTCCAAGGAGTGGGATAGCTGGATCGTATGGTACTTCTATTTCTAGCTTTTTAAGGAAGGGTCAAATAGTTTTCCAAAGTAGTTTTACCATTTTACATTCCCGTCAACAGTGTATAAGTGTTCCCGTCTCTCCACAACCTCATAAGCATTTATTATTTTGTGTTTTTTGGATTAATGCTGGCCATGTTGGGGTGAGATGGTATCTCATTATAGTTTTGATCTGCATTTCTCTAATGGCTAATGATCATGAGCATTTCCTCATGTGTCTGTTAGCCACCTGATGTCTTCTTTGGCGAAGTGCCTGTTCATATCCTTTGCCCATTTTTTAATTGGGTTATTTGTCTTTCTGTTGAGGTTTTGCAGTATCTTGTAGATTTTAGAGATTAGACACTGATTGGATTTGTCATAGCCAAAAATTTTTCCCCAGTTTGTAGGTTGTCTTTTGACTCTTTTGAGGAAGTCTTTTGATGAGCGTAAGTGTTTGATTTTTAGGCACTTCCATTTATCTAGCCTTTCTTCTGGTGCTTGTGCATTGTTACTTATGGTTCATATTGTGTTTATGCTACGTAATAGGGCTCCTAGTGTTGTCCCTACTTTTTCTTCCATGATCTTTGTCGTGTTTGATTTTATATTTAAGTCTTTAATCCATTTTGAGTTAGTTTTTGTGCATGGTGTGAGGTATGGGTCTTGTTTCAGTTTTTTGCAGATGGATATCCAGTTACGCGAGCACCGTTTGTTAAACAGACTGTCTTTTCCCCAATTAATGGACTTTGGGCCTTTGTCAAATATCAGCTGCTCATAGGTGGATGAATTTATGTCTGGATTCTCAATTCTGTTCCATTAGTCTATATATCTGTTGTACCAGTACCAGGCTGTATTGACTACCGTGGTGGTATAATAGGTTCTAAAATCAGGTAGTGTGAGACCTCCCACTTTGTTCTTCTTGAGTAATGTTTTACTTATTCAGAGCCTCTTCCCTTTCCATATGAAGTTGGTGATTTGTTTCTCCATCTCATTAAAAAATGTCGGTGGAATTTGGATCGGGATTGCATTGTATCTGTAGATCACTTTGGGTAGAATTGACATTTTCACTATATTGAGTCTACCTATCCATGAGCAAGGTATGTTTTTCCACTTATCTGGGTCTCTTTTGGTTTCTTGTAGTAGTGTCTTGTAGTTTTCATTGTATAGATCTTTTACATCTCTGGTTAGATTTATTCCTTTTATCTTCTTGGGGCTATTGCAAATGGTATTGATTTGGTGATATCCTCTTCAAGATTCTCTTTGTTGGTGTAAAGAAATCCAACTGATTTCTGTATGTTTATCTTGTATCCTGAAACTTTACTGAAATCTTGTATTAGTTCCAGTAGTTTTCTTGTGAATTCTTTGGGGTTTTCTGTGTATAAGATCATACCATCTGCAAGTAGAGATACTTTGACTTCTTCCCTACCAGTTTGGATGTCCTTTATTTCTTTTTCTAGCCTAATAGCTCTGGCTGGTAACTCCAGCACAGTGTTGAATAAGAGTGGTGATAGAGGGCATCCTTCTCTGGTTCTCGTTCTCAAGGGGAATGCTTTCAAGCTCTCTCCACTTAGGATGATGTTGGCTGTTGGATTTGTACAAATGCCTTTAATCATATTGAGGAATTTCCCTTCTATTCCTATTTTGTTGAGACTTTTTATCATGACTCAGTGTTGGATTTTGTCAAATCCCTTTTCTGCATCGATTGATAAGATCATGTGGTTCTTGTCTTTTGTTTTATTTATGTGATGGATTACATTGATTGTTTTTCTAGTGTTGAACCATCCCTGCATACCTGGTATAAATCCCACTTGATCATGATGAATTATTTTTTTGATATGTTGCTGAATTCTATTGGCTAGTTATTTGTTGAGGATTTTTGCGTCAGTGTTCGTGAGGGATATTGTGTAATTTTCTTTTTTTGTGGTGTCTTTAGCTGGTTTTAGTATCAGGGTTATGCCGGCTCCATAGAATGAGTCTGGGAGTATTCCATCGTTTTCTATGCTCTGAAATACCTTTAGTAGTAGCGGTGTTAACACTTCTCTGAAAGTTTGGTACAATTCTCCATTGACACCATCTGGGCTAGGGCTTTTTTTGTGTTGGGAGTTTTTAAATTACCTTTTCAATCTCTTCTTTTGTTATGGGTTTATTTAGTTTTTCTACCTCTGTTTGTGTTAGTTTAGGGAGGTAGTGAGTTTCTAGAAATTTGTCCATTTCTTCTAGGTTTTCAAATTTGTTAGACTACAGTTTTTCATAGTATTCTGTTATGATTCTTTTAATTTCAGTTGTGTCTGTTGTGATATCAGCCATCTCATTTCTTACCTGGATTATCTGCTTCGTCTCCTGTTTTTTGTTTTTTTTTTTGTCAGTTTGGAGAATGGTTTATCAATTTTGTTGATCTTTTCAAAGAACTAGTTTTTGGTCTTGTTAACGCTTTCAATTGTTTTTCTATTCTCTATTTCATTTAATACTGTTTTAATTCTTATTATTTCCTTTCTTCTGGCCCCTGAGGGCCTTCTTTTGCTGCTCTCTTTCTACTTGTTCTAGTTGTAGGGTTAATGTTTTGATTATAGCTCTTTCTTCTTTTTGGATGAGTGCGTTTATTGCTATAAACTGACCTCTGAGCAGCTGTGTCCCAAGGTTCTGGTAGGATGTGTTTTCATTCTCGTTTGATTCTATGAATTTCTTTATTCCATCCTTAATTTCTTCTATAACCCAGTAGTTTTTGAGAAAGGTGTTGTTCTGTTTCCATGTGTTTGATTTTTTTTCCTTGCTTTTTCTGCTGTTGACTTCTACTTTTATGGCTTTATGATCAGAAAAGATGCTTTGTAATATTTAAATGTTTTGGATTTTGTTAAGGCTTGCTTTATGGCCTAATATGTGGTCTATTCTGGAGAATGTTCCATGTGCGTTGGAAAAGAAAGTATATTTGGCTGCTGTTGGGTGGAGTGTTTGCTGTATGTCTATGAGATCAAGTTGGTTGATTGTGGCATTTAGATGTTCTGTGTCTTTATTGAGCTTCTTTCTGAATGTTCCGTGCTTCACTGAAAGTGGTACGTTGAAGTCTACTACTATGATTGTGGAGCTGTCTATCTCTCTTTTCAATGCTGCTAGAGTTTATTTTATGTATTTTGGAGCCCTGTTGAGTAAATATTTGTTATGGTTATGTTCTCCTGGTGTATTGACCCTTTAATCATTATAGTGTTCTTCCTTATCCTTTGTGATGGATTTTACTTTAAAGTCTATTTTGTCAGAGATTAATATTGCAACTCCTGCTCTTTTTTGAGTGTTGTTTGCTTGATATATCTCTTCCCATCCTTTGAGTTTTAGTTTGTTTGTGTCTTTAAGTTTAAGGTGTGTCTCTTGTAGGCAGCATATAGACGAACTGTGTTTTTTAATCCAATCTGCCACTCTCTCTTTATTGGTGCATTTAGTCCATTTGCATTCAGCATAATTATTGATAGGTATGAGTTTAGTGCTGTTGTTTTGATGTCTTTTTTTGTGTGTTGTTCACAGTTTCCTTGTTCCACTTAATTTTCTGTGCTGAGTCGTTTTTCTTTATGTATTTTCTTTTCACCATGTTCATTGTTGTTGATTTTGTGTTTGCTGAGTCTTTATATTTTTCTAGTTTTTTATTTTGGCTTGTAGCATTGTTAGTTTCTTTTGTGGTTACCTTAATATTTACCCCTATTTTTCTAAGTTTATACCAATCTTTTATGTCTTTATTTCGCCTTGACTTCCTCTCCATATGAAAAATCTATGTCTACAGTTTTTATGTCCCTCTTCTTTGTTTTAATGTTGTCATCTTTTACATATTGACATATGTTTCCCTATTTTCAGTGTTTTAGCTTTGATTTACTTTTGTGACTTTCCTATCTGGGTTGATATCTGGTTGCTCTGTCCTGTGTTCTAGTCTTGGGTGGTTATCTGATGTTACTGATTTTTTAACGGGAGAACTCCCTTTAGTATTTCTTATAATTTTGGTTTGGTGTTTGCAAATTCCCGAAACTTGTTTATCTGGAAATGCCCTAATTTTGCCATCATATTTGAGAGACAGTTTTGCTGGACATATAATTCTTGGCTCGCAGTTTTTTTCCTTCAAGGCTTTATATAAGTCATCCCATTGCCTTCTTGCCTATGTGGTTTCTGCTGAGTAGTCTGAGCGTATTCTTATTGACTCTCCTTTGTAGATGACTTTTCACTTCTCCCTAGCTGCTCTTAAAATTCTCTCTTTATCTTTGGTTTTGGCAAGTTTGATTATAATATGTCTTGGCGACTTCCTTTTGAGGTCTACCTTATGTGGGGTTCAATGAGAATCTTGAATAGATATTTTGTGATCTTTCATGATATCAGGAACATTTTCTGCCAACAAATCTTCAACAATTCTCTGTATTTTCTGTTATTCCCCCCCTCCCGTTCTGGCACTCCAGTCACTTGTAGGTTATTCCTCTTGATAGAGTCCCACATAATTCTTAGGGTTTCTTCATTTTTTTAAATCCTTTTATCTGATTTTCCTCAAATAAGTTGCTGTCAAGTGCTTTATCTTCATTCTCACTAATTCTGATTTCCATTGCCTCAATTCTCCTCCTATGACTTTCCATTGAGTTGTCTAATTCTGAAATTTTATTGTTAATCTTCTGGATTTCTGATTGCTGTCTTTCTATGGATTCTTGTAGCCTGTTTAATTTGTCATTATGCTCTTCTCTAATCTTTTTAATTTCCTCTATCGTGTGTTCTGTGTTTTGCTTAATTTCCTTCCTAATTTCTTGAAGAGTTCTGTATATTAATCTTTTGTATTCTGCCTCTGGTAATTCCAAGAAATTTTCCTCCTCTGCAAAATTTCTAGATCCTTTATTTTGGGAGCTTGCTGAAGCCATCATGGATGGTCTCTTTATGTGATTTGATATTGACTGTTGTCTCTGAGCCATCAGTAAGTTATTATATTTATTTATTTTGTGTTTGCTTACTGTGTCCTAGCTTCTTGTTTTGTTTTGATATGCCCAAATAGGCTGTTTGTATGAGCTAGTTTGATTATTGGCTTCTTTGAAGCTCTAATGTCATGTCACCAGGTGTTAGATCTGTTCCTAGGTATGTGAGCTCAGGAGTCCACCTACCCCTCCTGTATGGATTCAGCTCAGGTGCCCAGATAGATAGCCACCAAGTGTGTGGTGAAGGCTCTCACTTACAGTCCTAGACAGGCATGGGTGATTGGTGTAGGAACAGGCATCTGGCTGCAGCAGGGGTACACACTCTGAGCAAGGCAGGGGGCTGACGGCCACCCCCTGAGTTTCCAGGAGGAAGGCATGTCCTTGTTCCCTAGAGTGCGTAGGTGGGTGGGTTTGCAGCCAGACTATGAGCAGCTAATGCTGTTGGCTATAAGGAATGGGGGGCATCTCTTATTCATAGGCCCCTATAGCAGGTGGCTAGGTGGCATGGGTGGAGCCACCAGTCCTCAGGCCCCTGATGTGGGTAGGTGAAGACCCTGCTTAATGGGAAGAGCAGTGTCAAGTGTCAAGAATCTGCCACTTCACAGCTGAAACAGTTGAAGTTAGAGTTCTGGTATATACCCTATTGTACTGCAGTAATGAGGGCCTGCGCTGTTGAGATGGGCCCACAGAAGTCTATGGTGGGGAAAAGGCACTCAAAGTCTGTGGATATCCCTTATGCTTGTGCCTAGGCAAAGGAGCTGTGCCTACCCTTGGTTCCTGGCTTAGGGGAGCTGGTGGTTAATTTTTTTCCCTATTTGTTAATTTGTTCACTCTCCAAGGCAGGGAGATTGGCTCCGGGCATGTGATGGATCCTCCTTCTGGCCCAGGGGACTCGGCAATTGCTGAAGCCGGTCCAGGACCCAGTGCAGAGCAGGGAGTGGAGAGGTAAACGGGTGAGAGGTTTTTCCCTAAAGGGGGTGTTTTTGATCCGCGTGGTAGGCGGTATGCAAGTACTTATCTTCTGTGGAGGGCTGCTTCTCACTGGTTCTGGGTGTCCTTGTAGACTCTCTGGTGCTGGGTCTCTCCTGGTGTGGAAAACACACACCTGGAGCATAGCTGCTTGCCTGCCTCACTGCTCACCCATGAACTGCTCAGGCCTCAAGGGCTCAGGTTCTCGCTGGGTCAGGTCTGGCAACTCCTCTCTGCTTCCGAACTGTCTTTTCCTCCTTCTGCCACTCAGTCTGGTTCCTCAACTCTGCCTTTGATGTTCAGGGCTCCCAGATTGCCATATATAATCGAATCACTTGTTTTTTCAGGTCTTTGTTGTAAGAGGGTCCACCTGGAGTATCTGACTATTCCTTGCCATCTTGGCCCCGCCTCCTGCATGAACTTTATTTCTAGCCAGTACATTCTCAGGCACTGGAGCTGGTATCAATTTCATTTAGTGCCTGCCAGTTCTCTTCCACTGCAGTGCTCACTTTTCCCCTTGTGTCCTGTCTACTTGACATCTATGGGTCTTTCCTTTGGATAACTGGTGCCCCTGTTTTATTGATGCCCTAAGCACATGCTTACCTTGCTTATTGGCTAATCTGCCCCAGTCTGGGATAGTCCTCCATACTAGTCCCCTTTTTTGTTTGTTTTTTAAAGTGTAATCACACACTAGTGGTTCTCCAACTATAAAAGCGTAAAATTGCAAGTCCTTTTTCCTAACCTAACTCAAGGAAGTTGCAATGTTAGGTTTAATTAAAAAAGGCAAATATTTGTACAGCTGCCCCTGTTCACAGCGCATAAAAGGATTTAGGTTCAAACATTGCTGCCTTAAATCTTTTGGGAGTTTCATACAAAGCCATTAAGCTTCCGCGTGGGGCCGTGCCCAGAAAGAGTCAGCTCTGGAGCCGGCGGCACCCCTTGCACCTTGATGCTACCTAAACTGCCAAACTCTCCTTTGCAAATGTGCCATCGGCCAGCAGAACTTGGAAACACACAAACCCACCCTCTTTTGTTTGATGTGAGGCCTTAAAGGGTACTCCACGAAGTTCCGGAAAATTCCCCTCAGCTGGGTGGTGCGGAGGAGGAGGAGCAGGCACAGTTTAATTTTGTGTGTGTGTGTGTGTGTTCACACTACCGCTCCCAGAGGGGTCTTTTACACCCCTCACCCACAGCGTAGGTGGTTTTTGAAAGCACCCTTCAAAGGCGATGGGGGCGGAGTATCACGTTGGTGCATGCATCCGCACAAAGTGACTGCTTCCCCATTGAAGCCCTAGAGAGAAAGAACAGTGCTCAGCATTTGGCTGATTTTCCAGTGCACAGGAGCAGCGCTTCAGGCAGTTTTGGGTCCCAGCAAGGCAATTCGGACTGGAAGCGAATGAGAGGCCAGCACTGGTCATCGACCGCGGGCTGGAGGCAGGGCCGGCCACCCACACAGAAAGACCAGAAAGACGAGAAGGCCTAGGAGCCACGGGTTGGGAAATGTGACCCCGGCGCCCCCCGGCGCCCCCGTCTCCCCCGGCCGCAGCTCCACCAGCACGGGGAGCCGCTGGCTGAGGCGATGGCTAGCCCCGCGCCCTTAGTGGCCTCCATCAGCCACTAAATGGTGGCTCTGCGGACCCTGCAGCTGTTGCAGCAGGAGGGGGGTTGGGGGGACTGTCCGGGAGCCTCTGGGAGCCCGCGCAACCCGGATCACTTGTCGGCCGCCCCAGCCCGTCGCTCAGGCCCGGTGCGGGCTCCGGCGGAGTCCGGGCGCGAGAAGGGGGCAGTAGCGGCCAGGACTGGGGGCGCCGGGACGCCGGCGAGCTCCCCAGAAGTGGAGGCGGTGCGAGACTCCGAGGGAGGCGCGGAACTGCTGCCCTTCCCCCGGGCCCGCAGCCCCTGCACTTTGGGCCGGATGGCCATGCGCAGCGCGCTGGCCCGCGTGGTGGAGTCGACTTCGGAGCTAGGCAGCGTTGAGCAGACGCTGTTGGGCCCCCTGCAGCAGGAACAGCCCTTTCCCATTCACCTAAAGGTGAGTGCACCATTAGGCGCCCTCGGACACCGGGTCCCGCCGCAGGGCGGGGCTGGATCCAGGTTGGAGACTGGGTGGGGCTGCGGGTCAGACGCGGGCTCCCCGCTGGGTTTCAGCCCTAGGAAGCAGAGGGGCGGGGAGGTGACAGGCGACTTGGCAGTTAGTGAGGGGCCCACCTGACTGTGGAACAGAGAGGCAGGGAGGCCTTGCCAAAACCTTCCTCTGAATCTCCTCTCTGCACGTAAATCCTGCCTCCTACTTCAGCTGAACGCCCTTTCCACATATGCAGCTCTAGGGAGGAGGACAGCTGTCCTCTCTCGCCACGCAGCCAGCTGCCTTCCAAATTAATTTAAACTCTTTCTCGGGAGCCTGAAATGCACTTATTAAGTCCCCTCTGCCTTTTGTATGATGAAATCATCTACATTTATTTAAAGTTCCCTTACGCTCATGAATCACAGTTATTTTTGCATAAATCCAATTCCCCACAGAGCTTAGGGGCCTTAGAGAGTCAGCCTAAATTCTTATAAAGTGGGGTGACAGGAGGGTTGGGCCCGGGTGTTGAAGCGTGAATACTAACACTAAACCACTGCTGAGTCACACAACTCATGTTGGCAGGGCACACTTTCGTCTTAACATACCAAACTGTTTTAGCCAATTTAACCGGCCAGCAGAGCAGCTGCCTCCCAGGCTGAGCAGGATGTGAAAAACGTGGGGTCTGGCTTCTAGTTCGGACTTTGCCACTAACTAGCCTAAAGGGTTTAAGATCACAAACATCTTTGAGACCTTCTAGCTTCCAAAGTTTGACCTGGAGTATTGCTTCATTCGTTCCTTGTGGGAGTCTAGCACATACCAGTTGCCATAGAGTCGATCCCAACTCATGGTGCCCGGTGTGTGTGCATGCGTGTGTGTATAGAACTGCACTCCACAGGGTTTTCCATGGCAGATTTTTTTGGAGGTAAATTGCCAACCTTTCAGTTAGCAGGTGAGCACATTAACCATTTGCACCAGAGTACAAACCTCTTGTGGAGGATATGGAGTAGGGGGTGCTGAGGAAAGCTTAGAGCACTTCTCAAGAATTGCTTTTTTGCTCTAGAAGCCAAGGTTTGGAAAAAGTTACTTTATGTTAGGTTGCACAATACACTGTGGAAGATTTATTAAAAATCCAACATAGTAAAGCACGTTTACACCCAAATACATTTTGTCACCCTACACCAAGGTTTCTCGGCCTCAGCACTGTTGATAGTTTGAAGTGGATAGTTCTTTGTTCTGAGAGTCTGCCCTCTGCATCCTAGGAGGTTTAGCAACATCCCTGGCCTCTACCTGCTAGATGCCAGTAGCACCTCACCCCAACTGAGACAACCAACAATGTTTCTAGACATTGCTCACTGTCCACAGTGGGGTAGGGCTTGGGGAAGGAAGACACCTCTAGTTGGGAACCACGTCTACACTCGCCTTGAGAGGTTAAAGACACAAATGTAAGATGTGTCTTTTTATTTGTACCACCAAGAAATAAAAAATCTTGCCAATTAAAGTATGACATCCCATCGATTATAAGATACATCCTAATTTCAGAGATTTTAAAATGTGAAAAAAATGTGCATCTTAGAAATGATGAAATATGAAGTGCTTGGTGACATTAGGAATATATACAGGGCATATATAGGTTGGCATGAGAGAATGAGTGATCAATTTTACCTAAAGTGATCATGGAAATCTTGGAAGAGGTAATCTTAAAAAAATGAATGTTTGTTTGCTCTTCAGGCATTAGAGAGAAAAGAATTTCAGGGAAGTTTTGTGAGTCCCTGGGTGGTGGTAATGCACTCAGCTGCTAACCGAAAGGTTGGGAGTTCAAGTTCACCTGGAGGTGCCTTGGAAGAAAAGCCTGGCAATCTACTTCTGAAAACTCAGACATTGAAAACCCTATGGAGCACAGTTCTACTCTAACACACTTGGGGCCACCATGAGTCAGAACTGACTCAAAGGCAACTGATTGGTTTTGGTGTGATCCAAGGCCCAGAAGCATTGAAAGGGCCCAGGGCTTTGGGAGGACTACAATTAGTTCACGAGGACAAAAGGCAAAAAATGATGCTGTGGAAATAAGTCGGGGCTGGATCGTGAAAGGCCTGTGTGCCGTGCTGAGGATCTCGGGTTATCTTGCAGGCAAATGGTGGCAATTGATATGACTGGAGCCTAGATGAATCATGGGAAGCTAATTGCAGTTTGGGAATCAAATCAGAAGACGGCTGTCTGAATTTCTGACGCAAGTCAGTAGCAATGGGGTAAACTCCATCCTCTGCTCAGGGACAGTCCGCTACCCAAACCCCAAAAAACCAAACCCATTGCCATCAAGACAAAGCGACCCTATGGGACAGAGTAGAGCTGCCCCATACGGTTTCCAAGGTTGTAATCTTTCCGGAAGCAGACCGCCACATCTTTCTCCTGTGGAGCAGCTGGTGGGTTCCAACCACTGACATTTGGGTTGGCAGCTGAGTGCTTAACCACTGTGCCACCAGGGCTCCTTCAATTATGATTATTCAATTAAATAATGCCAGTTTAGTTTGATGCAGCCTCACTTGTATGTGGTAATCCTTTTAAGGCCTTTCAAATTGACTTTCCCTCATGTTGCCTTGAAAATCTGTCCCAAAATTTTTCATCCTTCTTCAGGAACCCTGGTGGCACAGTGGTTAAACACTTGGCTGCTAACTAGAAGGTCGGCAGTTTGAATCCACCAGCTGCTCCATGGGTGAAAGATGTGGCAGTCAGCTTCCGTGAAGATTTACAGCCTTGGAAACCCTATGGGACAGGTCTACTCTGACGGCAATGGGTTTGGTTTTTTGGTTTTCAAGGCTTCTTCAGTAAACTCCAACTCCCTCACTCCTTCTCTGAGAAAATGGAGGCCATCTGACATAAATGTCTTACTCTCTTCCTAAAAGATCTCATTTTCACACATCATCCCACTCATCATCTGCTTTCTTGTCTCTAATAAAGAAATGTTGTTGTTAGGTGCCATCGAGTCAGTTCTGACTCATAGTGACCCCAAGTACAACCGAACAAAACAGTACCTCGTCCTGTGCCATCCGCACAATCATTGCTATGTTTGAGCCCATTGTTGCAACCACTATGTCAGTCCATCTGCTTGACTGGTTATTTCCCCAGTATAAATTCTAACTCTTGGAAACTGGAACAAATCTCCTTTCACCTGCCCCTAGATCTGTTCCTATCAATTCCATCCTCTCTCCTGACATTTTTTACGGCGTTCTCTCTGCCAATTCCTCTCAGTCTATAAACATGCTCAGAGCTTCCTTCACCCTTCCTTCCCCTTGAGTCAAGGGTCCTTCCTTGTCGTGAGCAAACTTTGCAGACATAGGGATGTGTTACTGCCACTTTCTGGAAATATCCAGAGTGCTCATTAGCAACAGGGATCTTAAATTTTCTTACTACTTTCTAGGTGCCTGTGAGTCAATTCTGACTAATGGCAACCCTGTGTGTTGCAGAGTAGAACTGTGCTTCTTAGGGTTTTCAAAGTTGTGACCTTTTGAAAGCAGATCTCCAGGCTTTTTTTCTGAGGTACCTCTGGATGGGTTTGAACTGCCAACCTCTCAGTTAGTAGTCCAGCATGTAACTGCCTGCACCACCAGAGACTCCTTTCTTACTACTGGAGTCTGCTGTTCATCTGCACAGGCATAATGAGTTTCCAGGGCCCCTGAGGAGACCCGGTACTTTCATAAGTGAAAGAAGTAGGGAGCAGTTTCTCCAGAAGCTGTGCCTCCTGGCCAGCATCCTGTAATTTTGCTTGGTTAGCTGTTTGGAGAAAAAGTAAGGTCTCCTTTCAGCTTGTAGAGTAATGATTACAAAGCACTTAGACTTGAAGACAGCATTCTGTCTTTCTAGGGGGCTGGTTATGCCGACTTAGCTTCGTTAATAGTAGTGTTAATTCAAAGAGTTTGGAAGTGTTTTTTATATTTTTTTAATTAAAAACATGCAGATTGGTTTTCTACACCAGAATGGTTCTAGGAGGATTTTCACTAACGGAAAAAACACTTGTGTGTCACTTGGAAGTGTGTGGAAACCTCCCTGACATCAGGTCTCCTGAGCAGTGGCAAGGGGTCTCACGTGAACTAAACTCGGCAGCCCAGGTGACAGGCGTTAGAGACCGCAAAGTGGACAGCACAGCCCAGAAACCTCGTGCTCTGCCCCTTCCTGCTGTGTGGGCTGGGTAGCTTGCTTAGCCTTCCTGTGCTTCTGGTTCCGGACCTGGGCTAGTGGGATCTGACCCTGTGGGGTTGTTGTGAGGGTTCAGATAATGCACATCAAGTCTTAGTCAGTGGCTGCCCATAGGAAGTCTCAGTACATTTTGGCCGTCGTTATTACTACGATTCACAGGTTGATGCCTCATGAATTATTAATGACTACTATTATCGTGAATTCCATCCTTGATATTAATGGATCCAGTCCATGAACTCTGTGCTTATTTTCCTGGACTTTTAACAAAAGCAGAGTTAGGATGCCCCAGAGAGACTTCTGGGAATGACTCAGCTCTTCAGAGGTCAGCTGTGGCACCACCCAATGAGTGACTTAGAGGTGTTGCCATTGAGTGACTCACCCATCAAACTATTAAGGTTGTTGTTGGCTGCTCCCCAGTGACCCGTGCGCAACAGATGGGTTTTTTTGAAAGTAGATCACCAGGCATTTCTTCTTACTACATCTCAGTCTGGAAGTTCCACTGAAATCTGTTCATCATCATAGCAATGTGCAAGCCACTACTGACAGACAGGCCATGGCCGTGCATCAGGTGCGTTGGCCGGGAATTGAACCTGGGTCTCTCTCATGAAAGGTGATGAACAAGCAATGTGCCCTGAGGGTTAAGGAAGTGAAGTTTTCAGACTGAAGGCAGAGAAACACTCAGCATAATAATAACAACATTTGATACTGTTTTACTCTTTCCTCAAAGAAATCAACACTTAATAATCCCTTTCAACATTTAGAGATTATGAAACAAAACACATGGAAAAAAATGAAGTGAACTTTTTCATAGTGGATGCAAAAGACTTAAGAGCACTGAATCTTGTTAAATGAGATTGATAGAGAGAATGGAGTTACCTGGCCTGACAAACGTTCATCACAGGAGGAAAATGAGGCTCAGAGGAATTGAGGATGTTGCTCAAGATCTCACAGCTGGTAAGTGCTGGGCCCATGATTCAAACACAGTTTTATCTGACTCTTTCTCCATGACAGTGCCAGCCCCTAGGGATGTTACGAGCATCCCACCAAAATAATATATGTGAGAGTGCTCTATAGACGGGCTGCTTGTGTACATGGCTGCACTGCACACTGCTGGTTCACGTTGTATGTAGACTGTGAGTTGTGCAGCTCCTTACATGGTGGCGGCCTTATGTGATGACTTTAAAGCGCCAAGTGCACTTAAGAAATCATTACCAAACATTGGAACCCTTTCTATTGCTGGTGGGAATGCAAAATGGTACTGTTGTTGTGGAAAACAGTTTGGCAATTCCTTAGAAAGTTAAACATAGAACTACCATATGACCCAGCAATTCCACTCATAGGTAGATACCCAAAAGACTTGAAAGCAGAGACTCAGATGGAGACTTGTACACCAGTGTTCATTGCAACACTATTCACAATAGCCAAAAGGTAGAAACAACCTAAATGCCTGTCAACAGCTGAATGGATAAACAAAACATGATCCATATATACAATGGAATATTACTCAGCCATAAAGAGAAATGAAGTCTTGATACATGATACAACATGGATGAACCTTGAAAACATTATGCTGAGTGAAATAAGTCAGAAAAAAAAAGGACAAATATTCTATGATCTCAGTTATAGGAAACGACAAGAATAGGCAAATGTAGGGAGACCAAAATTTATTAGTGGTTACCAGTGGCAGGAGGGAGGGTAAGAGGGGGAGGCATTGTTTAGGAAGCAGTGAGCTTTTGTTTATGATGATGGGAAATTTGACAACAACTATAGGTGATGGTTGTAAAACATGATTAATGTAGTTGGTTTCACTAAATCGTACACCTGAAAAATGTTGAATTGGCAAATGTTATATATATTTTTACAACCATAAAAAGGAATAAATCATTACCAAACTAATAATAGCAGCAAGAATTCATTAGACATTTGCCACCCAAAGGGAACATAGAAGTGTGTAGGGCCCCAGAAGAAAGTCAGCCTAGTATTTTAAAAACTGCTGAAAATGACCATTCACTTCAGGACCATTAACAAAGCCAGTTATGAAGTCACTCTGATTGCGTTTTGTCTGTCTTCCTTTGAGAGTTAGAAAATCTACAGTTTCCAAGCATTCTGTTCTGAAGCCTGGCACTGGTACAATGACAGATACATTGACCAATGGAACAGAATTGAGAACCCAGATGTAAATCCATCCACCTATAGTCACCTGATTTTTGACAAGGGCCTAAAGTCCATCAAATGGGGAAAAGATAGTCTTTTTAACAAATGGTGCTGGCAAAAGCGAATATCCATCTGCAAACAAAAGAAACAGGACCCATACCTCACACCATACACAAAAACTAATTCAAAATGGATCAAAGACCTAAATATAAAACCAAGAACTATAAAGTTCATAGAAGAAAAAATAGGACCAATGCTACAGGCCCTAATAAATACACAGTATTAACAGGATACAAACCATAACCATCAACACCAAACTCCAGAAGATAAGCTAGATAACTGGTATCTTCTAAAAATCAAACACCTATGCTCTTCAAAAGACTTCACAAAAAAGAGTAAAGAGAACCTACAGACTGGGAAAAAAGTTTTGGACATTATAAGTCAGACAAAGGTCTAATCTCCATAATCAAGAAAATGCAACACCTCTACAACAAAAAGACAAATAATCCTATTAAAAAATGGGCAAAGGAAATGAAGAGACACTTCCCCAAAGAAGACATTCAAGTGGCCAAAAGACACATGAAGAAATGTTCACATTCACTAGCCATTAGAGAAATGCAAATTAAAACCACAATGAGATACCATCTCACCCCGGCATTACTGGCAC
>NW_004443980.1:2161678-2178855 GCF_000243295.1 Trichechus manatus latirostris
CCACAGCTACCAAGGCCTCCACCAGACTGAGTCCAGTACAGCTAGGTGGTGCCCAGCTACCACCACTGACTGCTCTGACCAGGATCACAACAGAGGGTTCTGGATAAAGCTGGAGAAGGATGTAGAACAAAATTCTAACTCACAAAAAAAGACCAGATTTACTGGCCTGACAAAGACTGGAGAAACCCCTAGAGTATGGCCCCCGGACACCGTTTTAGCTCAGTGGTGAAGTTACCCCTGAGGTTCACCGTTCAGCCGGGGATCGGACAGTGCCATAAAACAAGATGGGACTAATGAGGCACAGCAGTCCAGGGACAAGGACTAGAAGGCAGAAGGGGACAGGAAAGCTGGTGATAGGGAACCGAAGGTTGAGTAAGTACAGTGTTGACATGTAGTGGGGTTCTTAACCATTGTCATAGGGCAATATGTGTACTGACTGTTTAATGAGAAACTACTTTGTTCTGTAAACCTTTATCTAAAGTGAGAATAGCAGCACAACTGGAAGAACATAATCAACATAACTGAATTGTACACGTACAAATTTTTGAAATGGTGTATCTTTGGCTTTTGGCTATGTATATTTTCACCAAAAAAAAAAGGTCCTTCAAGTCCTTCAAGGCCGAGAAGGGAGCGTTGACATGTCGTGGGGTTGTTAAGCGATGTCATAAAACAATATGTGTACTAACTGTTTAATGAGAAACTATTTGTTCTGTAAACCTTCACCTGAAGTACAATAGAAAAAAAATGTTGCCTGGTTCTGCACCATCTTCATGATCGTTGCTGTGTTTGAGCCCATTGTTGCAGCAAGTGTATCAATCCATCTCACTGAGGGCTTCCCTCATTTTCACTGACCCTCTACTTTACCAACCACGATGTCCTTTTCTAGTGGTTGGCCTTTCCTGATGATGTGCCCAAAGTAAGCATAATTCTCACCATAGCCCTGTAAAATAGATGTTATGATTCCCATTTTCTTACACGTAGAAACTAAGTGCAATTAAATTATTTTTTCCAAGTTCAAGCATAATGAGATTCAAATAAGGCATCTACATACTCTCCCCCCCAATACTAAATGTCAGATACAGGCAGTCCCTGGGTTACGAACGTCCGACTTATGTGCAACCCGTTGTTATGAACCAACCTCTGTAAAGGCTTTGAGGTACATACAATGGTACTACTTTGCAACGTGCATCAAAACATTATTATTATTACTATGTTATTATGTTTAAGATGTTTTTGTGTATCTGGAAGTGTTTCTTTAATGTTTTTTATGTATAGAAAGATACACTATATACTAAGACAAATATTTGACTAAGTGGTGTTAGATATGAACTATACCACGCTACTCAGACTTATGTACAAATTCTGCTTAGACAGACTTAGGAATGGAGCTCGTTCGTGATCCAGGGACTGCCTGTAGTAGCATCAGGATTCCTAAAAACCATGACATTCTGCAGTGATATACTTAATCAAATAAAATGCAGCTTATTAGAGGTGAGTTCACAAAAAGATCCTGGAGGATATTATGATTTAATAATACACATATAGAAGAGTTAGGGGTTTTGGATAATAACCGACTCAAGGGGACCTGACATAACTTGGAATGATGGGGTTACTGAAAAAACTATTCTTTGAGCCTCGGATCAAGGACCATTTTGTTCTTCTTCATAGACTTACTTGTGGAATGTTGAAAAAAGCTAATGTAATCTCAGGAATCTGTGCCTCTAGGAATTCAATGTCCAGAACAAGCTCAGGTCAGAAACCCGCCCCCCTTCTTTACAATGGTCAGGGCTGACCTGAAATTTTGTATTTAGTTCTCAACACCATGAGATTTATAGTCATGGGTTTGTCCACACAGCCACAGCCATGGTGCTGAGACGATTCCAGGTCATACATCGAAGTAACTGATGATCTTTAGCCTGGAAAATAGCAGATATGAAAGTACGAGTGTTATGAGATTGGCTTTATGGCTCTGAAGCAGTGCTTCTCAAACAGTTTGCCTGGGCATAGTGGGTGCCTCAAATGGTTAGATGTTGGTTCCTTAGCCCCCTTGGTGGACTGGCCCTTTTACCTCGGACTGTCAAAGAAACATAAGCATTTTCTGTGTGCCATGTCACAGAAGAGACTAAAAGCGAATAGTCTAGAGGGTAGAAGTAGAAACAGTAGGGACTGTCATGGAGTGAATTGTGTTCCCCTAAAATATCTGTCGACTTGGCTAGGTCATGATTCCCAGTATGGTATGATTGTCTACCATTTTGTCATCTGGTGTGATTTCCCTATGTGTTGTAAATCCTATCACTATGATGTAATAAGATTTATTAGCAGCAGTTATATTGATGAGGTCTACAAGATTAGATAGTGTCTAAAGCAATCTCTTTTGAGATATAAAAGAGAGAAGCAAGCAGAGAGATGGGGACCTCGTACCATCAAGAAAGCAGTGCCGGGAGCAGAGCACATCCTTTGGACCTGAGGTTCCTGCACTGGGGTGCTCCCAGACCAAGGGAAGACTGATGACAAGGACCTTCTTCCAGATCTGATAGAGAGAGAAAGCCTTCCCCTGGAGGTGATGCCCTGAATTTGGACTTGTAGCCTACTAGTCTGTGAGAGAATAAATTTCTCTTTGTTAAAGCCATCCACTTGCAGTATTTCTGTTATAGCAGCACTAGATGATTAAGACAGGGACTATGTTAGTTTTCTATCACTGTCATAACAAATTGCCACAAACTTAGTGGCTTGAACAATACAAATTTATTATCTTACAGTTCTTGAGGGCACAAGTCTCAAATGGGTCTCAATGGGCTAGTCAAAAAGTATCGGCAGGGCTCTGTTCCTTTCTGGAGACTCCAGGGGGGAACCTGTTTCCTTGCTTTTTCCAGTCTCTAGAGGCCATCCACATTTCTTGACTTGCGGCCCCTTTCATCTTCAAAGTCAGCAGCACTCCATCCCTCTGTCCGTTTTTCCAAAGCCACATTTCCCTCTGACAACCAGGAAAGGGGCTCTGATTCTCAGCACCTATGTGATTAGATTGGGTGCATTCTGATAATCCAGGACAGTCTCTCCAATCTCAAGGTCCTTAGTTTAATCACATGTGCAAGGATCCTTTTGCCATGTGGGTAACATATTCACAAGTTCTGGAGGTAGGACGTGGACATCTTTGGAGGGCCTGTTCTGCCTACCACAGGGCAGAGTGCAGCTAACACTAGGAAGACTGTTGTAAGGAGTAAGGGAGTAGAGCTCTTTCTCCTAACGGATTGCCTCCTAAGCACAGTTTCTCTTGAGTTTCTCTAGTGTACTCAAGGAAGTTTTGGAAAACCATACATCACATATGCTGTAGAAAGGATCTGCACATCAAAAAGCTTTGTTTGAACGCTGTGCAATGCTTAGATTAGGAGCCTATCACATCTTCCACAGGAGTGGGTTTGTGTGTTTTTACCGTAGCCCTCATCACATTTCATTGGATATTTGGATGTATACACTATGTAGCTCATTCCTCCTAATAAGTTGTAAGATCTTTAGAGATTAAGTACATGCCTTATTGCTTTTATCCAGGGCAGTCAGTCATGTAGTGGGGGCTTGATACACGTTTGAAATGAATGTAACTGATTCACTCACTGAGTCCAACAGGCTGATGTCATTGTCCCAGTAGATTGATTGAGTCACAAAAGAGTATCTCAACTCCCTTTAAAATGTAAACGCTGGCCATCAGTTTAGAGCACTGTAGCAATACATTTCATATGCAAGTCTAAAATTACACAAGCCTTTAAAAGTTCCGAAACCTGCTTGTAGATCACTCAGCCATATCATTTGTAGAGTTGTCATTCTGGCAAAATGCTCAGAGCACCATGTAGGATATTACATCATTTCTGGGAGCATCTGGGACTTACTAAATCAACGTGCTGGGAGGATATGCTCTGTCATTAAGTGGAAAGCATCATAAGTGAAATCATTACCAGTATCGATCATGTGAGTTTCCACTGCAGACCCTTGAGCCATTTAATATCCTGCTCTGTTCCGGCTGTGCCTTATAGTTTGGTTGGAGGTCACGACTCTGGGATCTGTAGTCGGCCTTCAGACCTTCCAGAAAGGAAAAGAAGCAATCACCTGTTTTATTTTTCCCTACCCTGGCTTAAGAGTTCCATGAAAGCCTATTTCTATTACTTTGTTTTCTTTGACTGTTAATATATTTGAGAAAGTATTAAAAGGAAATTAACTACTAAAATAGTAAAATAAAGAAACTTTGCTAAGCTTGCCGAGATCTAAAGTTTACCCAGGTCCTCGGGGACCAGTACAACCCAGCAATTGGATTTTATTGCATATATAATTTCCCCAAATGATGCCTTCTTTGACTTCAGAGTTTAGGCCCACAGAAATATTTTTAAAGGCATTTTCATTTTCTTTCGGTGATGAATGCCTTTGCAGACTGGCTAATAGGCACATGTCAGCACAAATTTCAGTGGTTCCTTCTATTTTGAATTCCCTTTGCATGTTGTGTATGCTCCTTCCACTTTGTACTGAGAGTTGGAGTACTTCTATAAAGCAAGCAGACAATTTCCCTTGATGTGGGTCTTGTGGGTCTTGGGGAAGTAGTCCAGAGTGATTTAACCCCCTACTTTCCCATTTCCAAGCAATACAGATTACCCTATAAACTATGGGACAGATGATCTAAATAGCTTGTGACACCTTCTGAGCATAAATGAGGAGACACTCGAAGAATGCTTTAGAGCAAAATAAAGCAAAACAAAAAACCAAGAAGCATGGTAGTCTGGGAATACCTGAGTCCAGGCACTGTACTGTGTTCATCTTTCTGTCCCAGCACCTAGCTCACACAGCGGTCCTGCTGTCGTTGGTTTTTAGATTGAAATAAATGGGTGTTTGTTTTGTTTCCTGGGGGATGGTTTCTGGTTTTGTGAGAAGCCCAGTTCCTTCTCACAGGGGTTTTCTTTGGAGAACAATAGCTTCTCCTTCTATACAGAATACGAGCTGGGCTGCTAACTGAAAGGTTGGAGGTTCGCGTCCACCCAGAGGGGACTCAGAAGAAAGGCCTGGTGATCTACTTCTGAAAAATCAGCCACTGAAAACCCTATGGAGCACAGTTCTACTCTGACACACATAGGGTTGCCATGAGTCGAAATTCACTCGTTAGCGACTTTTTTTTCTCCCTATACAGAACTAGTTAGGAAGAAAACTCTAGTCCCTCATCAAACTTTAGTTCAACTTTTAGTTCTTCTTAGTTTTCTTTTGCATTATCTATTTTTGTTTTCCTAATTTATTCAGGTGAATTCTTAGCTCATGGATTTTCAGTGTTTATTCTTTCCTAACATAAGTATTTTAAGTATGCGTATTTCTCACTTAACTACACCACACAAGTTTGTTGTATAGTATTTCCATAATTGTTCAGTATAAAGTATTTTAAAATTTTAATTATTTTTTCACTGATCCACAAATTGTTTAAAAGTGGGTTTTTTAAGTCCTACATGTTTTGGGCAGGTTATCTTGCACTGATTTCTCTTTTACTTGCATCATGGTGTATGTGATACTGACTTTTTTTTTTCTTTCTTTTTTTTTTATTGTACTTCAGGTGAAGGCTTACAGAACAAATAGTTTCTCATGAAACAGTAGTACACATATTGTTTTGTGGTACTGACTTTTTGATATTCATTGAGTTTTGCTTTTTGACATTGTAAATAATCAGCTTTCATAAATATTCCATGTATGTTTGGGAAGGCTGTATATTTGCTTATCTCCATTAGACCAAGGTTGTGATCACTGTTTTTCAATCTTCTCGATCCTTATTGACTGCTTTGCTGTTTGAGATGTCAGTTCCTGAGAAAATTGGGTTAAAATCACCTTTAGGGTGGTGGATTGATTGTGTTTTGAGATTATAATATTAGGTATACACAAGCACAAAATTGTTCTCTCTTCTTGAAGAATAGGTGTTTTCGTTAATTGTAGTTGATTTGATCCTGAGTAGAGATTTTGTTGGCTTTATTTTTGCTTTTCTTTGCCTCATGCATCTTTTAGTATCTATTTATTTTCAGTATTTATGTGCTTTAAGTTTTAAATGTGTTGCTTGTAAATAGCACATAACTAGATTAAAAAAAAAATCTAGTCTGGTAACCACTGTCTTTTAAAAGGCAAGTTTATCTGATTGCATTTATTGTGCCCTCTGATAATACTTAGATTTATTTCTACCATCTTATTTGGTGCTTTCTATTTACCTTGCTTTACGTTTGTATCTTCATTTCTCCATCTCTACCTGCTATAGACAGGATCAATAAAGCTTTAATACTCCTTTTCCCTCTCCTGGTTTTCATGCATTATTTCTCTGCTTTAATGACAACCCTTAGAACTCCCAAATGTATACTTAACAAGTCTGAAGCTTATCAGTGTTGCCACCCTTCTCTTAAGTAATACAGTGCCTTAGAATACCACCTTACCTTAACTGTTACTGCTAGTCAGCAGTTTAGAATCATCTTGCTTTTGTAAATCCCAAATTAGTTGTTTTAAACAATCAGTTATCTATACCCATGTAAACTTTGTTCACTATGACTTCTTGCATCTCATTCTTTCCTCCTGAGATTAATTTCCTCTTTCTGAATTATACCTGTAGAAAGTTCTAACAGTGAAGCTCTCTTAGTGGTGAACATCTTCTGTCCTTTTAAATGAAAGTATATTTATTTTGCCTTCAGATATGAGTGATAGTATAGTTGGATAAAAAAAAATCGAGGTTAACAATTATTGAAGGATATTATTCCATTCTCTTCTGTCTTCAAATGTTGTGGTTGTGAAATTTTCTGTCTTGCCATTCTTTGAATGCCATCTGTCTTTTCCTCTCTGGTTGCTTCTAAGAGTTTTGCTTCAATGAGTTTAGATTTGGATCTTGTTTAATTTAGTTATGTCAAGATTTTTTTCAGGAGCCCTGGTGGCATAGTGGTTAAGAGCTCAACTGCTAACCAAAAGGTTGGCAGTTTGAACTCACTGGCCACTCCTTGGAAACTGTGTGGGGCAGTTGTACTCTGTTCTATAGGGTCACTATGAATCAGAACCAATTTGACATCACCTAACAACAACAACAAAACTTGTTTCGCTTCTGAATCAATCCAGCGATTCATGCCTTTGAGCAATCCTGGGTGATTCTCATACATTGCTCTCTTTGAATATTGTCTCTCTTCCGTTCTCTCTTGTCTTTCCTGTAAATGTATTTGTTTGACTTTGCTGTTCTGCTGTCTGTGTTGCTTAACCTCTCATTTATATTTCCCATGTCATTATCTTCTTATCTTTTATTCTGAGTAATTTTCACATATTTACCATCCAGTTTATTAATTTTCATTTCAGATACATTAACCAGGTGGTTAAGGTACCCACTACATTTTAAATTTGTCACTATAGTTGTCATTTCTAGAAGTGGCATTTGGTAGTTTTTCAAACCTGTCTGTTTTTTCTTAAAAGATTTTTTGATTTTTTCTTTTATATCTTCAGTCATTTTAAACATAACTATTTTATAGTCTCTATCCTAAATTCTGGATCCCTGATAGCACAGTGGTTAAGAGTCAGTCGGAGCTGCTAATAAGAGAGATCCCCAGGATGTGGAAAATTCCACTACCTCAAGCAGCTTTGCATCAGAATCCTGCTTTCTTTGCTTGGCAGGCCCCGTAATTTTACATTAAAATACTGGTGATGCATGAAGTTTTGTGTAAACCCCATTGCCCCTGCATAGTATGATTAAGAATGTTGCTGAAATAACTTGTATGAGCTCCCGACTTGTAAACCCCTTAAAAGTAGCCTTTCCTCTCGTTCTTGCTGAGCAGTCTTGGTGGTAGCAGCTCCGACTGACTCCTTTTCCTTGTGCAATGAAATAAAGGTGCCTTTTCTGCCCTTCCACCTCAATCTTTCATTTATTGGCCAATACGAATCATGCGAGCAGAACCTGGGGTTTCTACCTGGTAACAATTTCTGTGTATTTAAAAAGAGATCATATATTCACCATTATCTCTAATCAGGAATAATTTCCATGTATTATTTACATTCAGTGGATTTTAGAATGTGAAACATTCAGGGATTGAAAATATATTGGGGAGAAAGAAAAAGAGACAAGCAACTCAATTGAACAATGGGAAAAGGACTTGACTAGACATTTCTCCAAAGAAGATATACAGGTGGCCTATAAGCACATGAAAAGATGCTGCAATGTGATGGATCTCTTTTGTGTTGCCTTTCTCCCATGGTCTTGTAACTCCCACCCAAGTGATCGGGCAGGACTGTGTGATAGGGTAATTGTGGCCCACCAAAGGGATTGGTCGGCTTTACCATCCCACTGAGTTTGAAATGAGCCACCCCAGAGGCGGGAAAGATGGGATCTCACCACCACCAAGGAAGAACAGCCAGCACATCCTTTGGACCCAGAAGACAGACAGTGAGCTGTAACCCTGAAGACGGTGAGAAGCTGTGGCAGGAGAGACCTGGCAGGAGATACGCAGCAGCAGAGACCCAGCAGCAGAGACCCAGCAGCAGGAGATGGCACGGTGGGCTTCCTAGCCCATGAAGAGAGAAAGCTGAGTGCCTTTGGCAGAGGCCTAGGGCCAGTGAGAGGTGTGCCTGCCAGCATGGCTAGGATGAGGCTGTCCTGATGGGTGAACCATATCCTTGAGTGTTCCTGAGCCTGAACTGTAACCTATTACTTCTCTAATAAATCCCATAATCATAAGTATGGTCTGTGAGTTCTCTGTGGCCATTGCAATGAATTATCAAACCCAGCAGAGAAATAGAGAGTGCTGTGGGAGGGATGGTTGGTGTCAGAAGTGGTAAAGATAGTGGAGAGAGGAGCCTTGTCTGGCCTCTGCCTTATGGGAATCAGCCTTGCACTGCTGATCTTGGTTCTCCCTGGTCAGAAGCTGCCACCTTGCCATTTATATAGTTGGCATCAGAAGCAAGATTCTTTGTAATGGCTCCAGACTAATGGAAGGATGCGACATTGTAAGAGAAAGAATGAAGGGGCTTGGGAAGTGAAACTTTTGATTCTTAGATGGTTGCTTTGGATGTTGTTACCTGTAATGGCTGAAAAGCAGCACCTGGAGTGGCCTGGGGCAAAAGCCAGGCCAGATAAGCAGAATGATTGATAGGGGGCCAGGGTCTTCTGGTTCCACCCAGCCAGAGGCCCAAGGCCATACGCATATGAATGGTAAGATAGTTAAGGTGTGGAGAAGAGAAGGTGCAACTGGAACGTTTTAAAAAGGGTTAAGTGTTTAGGTCTTAGTTACAAAGGGAGGAATGCTCCCACCTGGAGACACATCACTGATTCCATTGAACTGGAAGTTCAGAATGCCACCTGGCCACTTTGGGATCCTTATGCCTCTGGCTCAACAAGCAAAGAAGGGAGTTACCATATTGACTGGTGTGATTGATCCTGATTACCAAGAGGAAATCAGATTGATATTACATAATGGAGGTAAAGAAGAGTATGTCTGGAATCCAGGAGATTCATTAGGGCGTCTGTTAGTACTACCATGCCCTGTGATTAAAGTCAATGGAAGACTACAGCAACCTAATTCTGACATGACTACTAATGACAGAGTCCCTTCAGGAACAAAGGTTTGGGTTGCCCCATCAGGCAAGAACCACGACCAGCCGAGGTGTTTGCTGAGGGCAAAGGAAATACAGAATGGGTGGTGGAAGAAGGTAGCTCTAAATACCAGTTACGGCCACGTGACCAGTTGCAGAAATGAGGAATGTAATTGTTATGAGTATTTGTGCTTTGTATGTGTGCATCAAATATTTTTGTTTCCTTCACTTATAAAATATAAGCTGTAAATGGGGCTAGTGTGTTTTCGATTGTACGCATGTTAGTTGTACCATGTTAGGCACAAGTATGACTTTCTTATTGCTTTATTCAGAGATTATGTACGGTTTAAGGAGATGTGTACATGTGCCAAGTTGACAAGGGGTGGACTGTGATGGTTAAAACTGTGTGTCAACTTGGCTGGGCCATAATTCTCCATGGTTTAATGTAATCACTCCCATGATTAAATATACTATGAGTAGCCAATCAGTCCTGGAAGGGGGCTCTTTCTAATGGACACTGACTTTTCCTGCCTCACTGTATCCAACAGCAAACAGCTTGCTTGAAATTCAAAAAGCAAAAGTCAGTTTTTCTCTGTAGATTCTTGCTTCAAATGCAAATCTCCAGTTCTCTCAGCAGTTCTGGGTAGTTCCACATGTATTTTCAAATGTAAAATCTGGGTAGGGCTCAGGTTTTTTACCTAAGCCTCCACTCTAGACACAGGACTACTGCATTTAAACAGCCTATGTTTCCCTCCTGCAAATCCTAGTTCCCCTTTTAGCATATCCAATCAAGTATTGGCTGAAGGTGGAGTTACATGCTCTCTGTGATCTATGATACCCAATATTCATTTTTACCATACATTTAAGTCTGCTTTACAACACTAGGTAGGAGAAACATTCAGTATCTGTCTTAGGCTGGGTTCTCTAGAGAAGCAAAACCAATCAAGTGTATAAATATATATAGAGAGAGATTATATCAGGAAACAGCTCGTGTGATTGTAGAGGCTAGAACATCCCAAGTCCATGGATCAGGGTAGAGGCCTCTCCCAAGTCACACAGCTGCTGAAGCTGGTAAGCCCAAGATCGGCAGGTCGGAGAGCAAGGCTCCCACTCACAGGCTGTGCAGATGGACGAATCCCAGGTTTGGCAGATAAGCTGACAGCTCAAGTCCCAAGAACGGGAGATGAGATGACAGGAAGCAGCTGCAGGATCCAGAGACAGCAAAAAGCCAGAACATCTGCTTATATACAGATGCAGGCCACACCCCCAAGGAGAAAGGGATTTCATCTGAGTGGTTGGTACCTGAGTAACCTTAGGGCTCTTTGCCCTATTGAAGGACTAATTGTTAATGATTATTTTGGACTGGTAAAATGATTGGGAGGGGGAAGTTATCCTCCAAATATGAAAGAACCATGGCTAGAAAAGCCAGGGGGTGGCCTGCGGTTCGATGGATCACTTCTGTGTGGCCTTTCTAGCCATGGTCTTATAACTCCTACACAAGTGATTGGGCAGGACTGTGTGATAGTGGAATTGTGGCCTACCAAAGGGATTGGTTGGCTTTGCCATCCTGCTGGGTTTGAAATGAGCCACCCTAGAGGCTGGAAAGAGAGAATCCCACCACCACCAAGAAAGAAGAGCCAGCACGTCCTTTGGACCCAGGAGACAGACAGCGAGCTGTAACCCTGAAGACAGTGAGAAGCGGTGGCAGGAGAGACCCAGCAGCAGGAGATGGCATGGTGGGCTTCCCAGCCCACAGATAGAGAAAGCTGAGTGCCTTTGGGCAGAGGCCTAGGGCCAGGGAGAGGTGTGCCTGCAAGCACAGCTGGGAAGGGGCTGCCCTGATGGACGAACTGTATCCTTGAGTGTTCCTGAGCCTGGATTGTAACCTGTTACTTCCCTAATAAACCCCAAGCGTGAGTATGGTCTGTGAGTTCTGTGTGGCCATTGCAATGAATTATCGAACCCAGCAGAGAAGTAGAGAGTGCTGTAGGAGGGACGGTTGGTGTCAGAGTTGGTAAAGATGACAGAGAGGAGGCATGTCTGACCCCTGCCTCATAGGAATCAGCCTTGGGCTGTTGATCTTGATTCTCCTTCCTCCTTGTGAAGTTAGAGATCAGAGGCCACCTCCTTGCCGTATTTACAGATGCTCAACTTCATTAGTCATTAGGGAAATGCAAATCGAAGCCACTAAGAGTTACCATTTAGCACTTGTTAAGACTGCCTTAATAATAATAAAAAAAACCAACCAACCAACCAACCAGAAAACCCAGAACATAACAAGTGTTGATGAGGATGTGGATAAATTGGAGCTCTCATTCATTGTTGGTGAGACTATCAAATGGTGCAGCCACTGTGGAAAGCAGTTTGGCAGTTTCTCATAAAGCCAAACAAAATTGCCATATGATTCAGCAATCCATTCCTAGAATATTAAAATACCCAAGAATATTAAAAACTTATGTTCAAACAAAAACTTGTACGTGAATGTTCATATCAGTATTATTCGTAATATCCAAAAGGTGGAAACAACTCAAATGTCCGTCAACTGATGAATGGATAAACAAAATTTGGTATATTCATACAATGGAATATTATTCAACCATAAAAAGGAGTGAAGTACTGATCCATGCTACAACATGAATAAACCTTGAAAACATTATGCTAAGTGAAAGAAGTCAGACACAGACGGTCACATATATTGTATGGTTCCGTTTATATGAAATGTCCATAATAGGCAAATCCATGGAGACGTAAAGCAAATTGGTGGTTGCCAGGGGACCTGGGGAGCAGGGAATAGGAAATGCTTAATGAGTACAAGGTTTTTTTAAATTTTTTTATTGTTAATGAAAATATTGTAAAATTAGATAATGGTGATGGCTTACAACATTTTAAATGTACTTAACCAGTTGCTGTCAAGTCGATTCCAGCTTATGGCACCCATGTGTGTCTATGCTCCAGAGGGTTTTCAGTGGCTGATTTTTCCAAAGTAGGTCACCAGGCCTTTTTTCTGTGATACTTCTGGCTGTACTCAAACTGCCAGCCTTTCAGTTAACAGCTGAACACATTAACTGTTTGCACCACCCAGGGATATGAATGTACTTAAAGCCACTGAATTGTACATTTTAAAATGGTTAAAAGGGTGAATGTTATGTTACGTGCATTTTACCTCAATTAAAAAATCTGTTGAATTGTTTAATTATTCTAAACCAACTGGGAACTAATCTTTCTAAATTTGCATTGGGAATTTCTTGAGAGCATGCTCATTAAATACCAAATTCTGTATTAGAATCTTGAATGCAGTGAGTATGGCATCATGGAAAGAGAGGTTATTTCTCTATTAGTCACAGCTCTTTTAGGAATAAGTAACAAAAATTCAACTACACTGGCTTATGTAAAAAGGGGTATTTATTGATTCATGTAGCTGAAAAATCTTGAGTTTTACTGTTCAAACACAGCTAGATTTACATGCTCGGAAAATGTAATTAGAGCCAGTCTCTTTTCATCTGTAGGTTCTGCTTTTTTCTGTGTTGGCTTCATTCTCATTCATATTCTCCCCTCATGGTGGCAAGATATTTTCCAACAGCCCCCTTTTAATGTAGGCCTCTGAGGTTTATTATGGTTATTTGTATGATCTAAGCTCCATGGTCTTAAAATTATTTTGAATAAATGGCATTTGATAAATGACTTTTTTCTTCTGTTTCCCAATAGTTCTAGCAGATATCCTGGCTTGGGGCACCTGTCTATCCTTGACGGATTGATGTGGCTGAGGGGTTATGTGCTCCAATATCCCCCTGGTTTTGGGGAGCCAGTTGGAGTTGTGGGATGGGGTAATGTTGGTCAACTCACATAGACTGAGAATGGGGAAGGGTAGTCCCTGAGAAGGAGTCTGGTGGTGCAACGGTTAAGTGCTCAGCTGCTAGCAGGAAAGGTCAGCTGTTCAAACCCACCAGCTACTCTGCAACAGAAAAGACCTGGCTATCTGCTCCCGTAAAGATTTCAGCCTAGGAAACTGTATGGCAGTTCTACTCTGCCCCATACAGTCAGTATGAGTTGGTATTGACTAGATGGCATGCAACAACAATAGCTCTCTAGAGAAAAATTAGGGTGGCATTACCAAAAGGGAAGAAAGGCCTGGCAATCTGCTTCTTAAAATAATCCAATGAAAACCCTGTGGATTGGACTTCCAGCAACATGGTGCTCTAGACAGAAGCACCACGCCATCCCTCCACAACACAGATCCGAAAAACTAAGCCAAACAGAGAAAACAGCAATCCTGAAACCCTAAAATCAAAAGAAGAGATAAAGAACTCAGCCAAGCACCAAATGCAATAAGAAACTGACAGAGATCAGAGAGCAAGAAGACATACATGAGAGGTCCCCTATCAGCTACAGTAGCATGGATCCACCATCTAGGACTCCTGTCAGAGTCCAGCAAATCAGGGGTACAAGAAAGCAGCTTCACGGAGCTTCCAGCAGGAGACAGAACAACTGGTATACAGCAATATACGCTTTCCCACCCCCCCACCCTTCTTCACCCCCACTCGGCCTCCTCTGCTTCTTGCGGCCACAGTCTCTTGGCTAGGAAGCACCAACTGCTTGGATTCACCCACCCGCACTGGCCAACTCCCTGAGTGCCATTTGTTGGCTGCTGGTGTTGCTTTTATCCGTTTCTTTTGATTTCTTCCTTACTTCTCACCACCTCCCCCTCCTTTCGCTCAAATACCTGGCTGTATGCACCATCTTTGCTTCTTCCTGAGGGGCTATGGAGCTCTGCTGGAGTGTGGAACTGCATCCTGGTCCATGCTGCCATGCTGGTGGGCTCCCGGGGCTTTTTGTTTGTTTGATTGATTGGTTTCTTTTTCTTTTCTCAAGTTGGGAGCCCGTTCTGGCCAGGCAGTGCTGTGAGGCTCGGAAGTACCCCCTCAGCTTGTGCAGACGTACAGAGGGATCCCTGAGAGCATTTCTTTTTTCGTGTTTTTTTTTTCTTCTTCTTATTTTGGGGGTTTTTCTTGTTCTTTTTTTTTAAATTTGTTTTCTTTTCCCTTTTTGTCTTTCTTCATTATTCAGTTTCTCATCTCTCTATACCTTCCTTCTCTTCCTGTACCCTGAATACCTGACACTGAATACCGCTACACCTCCTAGCCAGGCTGTACTTCAACACCTGGGAACAACTTCCCCAGACCTCGTAGCCCCACTGTTGGGATCCCTGGGGGCTTTGCTGTTCTTTTTTTATTTATTCATTCCTTTCTTTTTTTTTCTTCTTTTTCCCTTTTTTGTTTTTCTCCGTTTCTTAGTCTCTCATCTCTCCACTCCAATGGCAAGCTGCCCTAGCACTCTTTTTTGTTTGTTTGTATGTTTTTTGCTCCTGTTCCTCTCTCCTGTCTCTCTTCTCTCCCATACCCATCTTAGCTCCACACATCACAATCTCCCCCCTCCATCCTGCCTACCTGCACCGTGCACTTAACATCACACCACCAAGCGGCACAGGCACGGCCTACTGGAACCTGCCCTGCACTGATTACCGACCTGCCCTGGTGGCTTTAGTAAGTGCCACAAACAACCCATCCCAGCAGCTTCTCTTCAGCTAGACCTGCCCTGCTGTACCATCTCTGAGTGACTGACCCTGCCAATTGGAGAAGGAGGTGAAAAGTATCATGCCCACAGACGAGCAAACAACAAAGAACGCTCAGCCCGCCTTCTCAGACATAGCCAAATTAAAAAAAAAAGGACGAAACAAACAAATCTACAATCAATAAATGAGAAAAATAACTACTGAATGTCCCGAAGACAGCAGACAATATCAAAACATTTACAAAAACAGGACAGGATGGTTCCAGTAGGTGTCCAAAATAAAATACCAGATGACTTTCCAGTAGAAGAAAAGGCACTAGAACTACATTCTAGGGAATTCAAATCTCTAATACTCAGAATTATCCAAGAGTTAAAGCAGACAAAAATGAGGAAAAAATAGACAAATTCATGGAAAAGACAGACAAATTCATGGAAAATACAGACAAAAAAAAAATGGAAGAATTCAGGAAAATAATGAAGGAACAAAATCCCAAAGTAAATTCACAACTAGAAATTATACAAAAACAATTAGAAATCCAAAAGATAAACAACAAGATTTCAGAAATAGTGTCATAGAAGGGCTGAGGAGCAGATTTGAAGTGGTGGAAGACAGGATCAGCAGAATTGAAGACAAACACTTGGATACAACTCCGTTTGAGTGAGACTCAGAAAAAAGAACAAAAAAACTGAAGAGACCCTCAGAATTATGTGGGATACAATCAAAAGCAAAAATTTTCGAGTGATTGGAGTTCCAGAACAGGGGGAGAAAACAGAAAACACAGAGAGGATCATTGGAGAACTGCTGACAGAAAACTTCCCTAATATCATGAAAGATGAAAAGCTGACCATCCAAGAAGCTCAACGAACCCCATATAGGATAGACCCCAAAAGAAAATCACCGAAGCATATTATAATCACATTTTCCAAAACCAAAGACAAACAAAGAATCCTGAGAGCGGCTCATGAAAAACAAGAAGTCACATACAGAGGAGAAACAATAAGACTAAACTCAGATTACTCGACAGAAACCATGCCGGCAAGAAGACAGTGGGATGACATATATAAAACCTTGAAAGAAAAAAATTGTCAGCGAATAATAATATATCCTGCAAAACTCTCATTCAAATATGATGGTGAAATTTAGGACATTTCCAGATAAACAGAAATTAAGGGAATATGTAAAAACCAAACCAAATATACAAGAATTATTAAAGGGAGTCCTTCAATCTGAGAACAAACAACTTCAGCTCGTGGGCTGAATCTAGGATGCAGGATCATACCACCAGATACCAATGTAGGAAATAAACTCTCAAGGACTATCCAAAACCAAAAGAAATACAACAGGGAATCAGAGCAGTTAATCTGTCAATGACAACAACATCAGAACCATAAAAGAGGGAATAAACAGTATAGGTATAGAACCTTCTAATGGAGAGGAAGGCAAGGCAATACCAAGTAATAATAGACTGCTTCAAACTTAGATAAAGATAAATTTCACTGTAACCACAAAGAAAGTTAACAAACATACTCATAAAAATAAAGAGGAAAAACAAAGTCTCAGTAAAAACAAAACCTACAAAGATGAAAGAAATGGAAAAAAAATCCACAAACAAAAGGAATTCAGCACAGGAGAGTAAGAAGAACAAAGAAAACAGCACCACAAAAAAAAAGCACTACAAAATGACAGCAATAAACTCACAACGATCAATAATTACCAAAAAGAAACAACATAGATGCCCATCACCAGATGAATGGATAAACAGATTATGGTACATACACACTATGGAGTACTACGTAATGATAAAGAACAGTGATGACTCTGTGAAGCATCTCATAACATGGATGAAACTGGAGGACATTATGCTGAGTGAAATAAGTCAATAGCAAAAAGACAAATACTGTATGAGACCTCTATTGTAAAAACTCATGAAAAAGTTTATACACAAAAAGTAACAATCTTTGTTGGTTATGAGGGATGAGGGGGTGGAGGGGAAATACTAAATAGGCAATAGATAAGTGGCATCTTTGGTGAAGGGTGAGACAGTACACAATAC
>NW_004443980.1:2179429-2185575 GCF_000243295.1 Trichechus manatus latirostris
GGACAGCCCCATGAAACAAAATGGGACTAATGAGGCACAGCAGTCCAGGGACAAGGACTAGAAGGCAGAAGGGGACAGGAAAGCTGGTGATAGGGAACTCAAGGTTGAGTAAGGACAGTGTTGACATTTAGTGGGTTTCTTAACCATTGTCATAGGGCAACATGTGTACTAACTGTTTAATGAGAAACTATTTTGTTCTGTAAACCTTCATCTAAAGTGAGGATAGCAGCACAACTGGAAGAACGTAATCGATGTCACTGAACTGTGCATGTAGAAATTTTTGAAATGGTGTCTCTTTGGCTATGTATATTCCCCCCCCAAAAAAAAATAAAGGTTGAGAAGGGAGAGGGTTGACATGTCATGGGGTTGTTAACCAATGTCATAAAACAATACGTGTACTGACTGTTTAATGAGAAACTATTTGTTCTGTAAACCTTCACCTAAAGTACAATAACAAAATAAATAAAACCCTGTGGATCATAAGAGTCGAGTAGTGGGGATGACACAGGACTGAGAGCATTTTGTACCATTGTGTGTGGGGTTGCGTGAGTGAGGGGCTTTCTCTCTGGCAGCTAACAACAATTACCAGAAGAGAAGGGATTAGAGGCTGAGTAAGCAAAACACAACAAATGTCCCCCTGAACCTATCTCATTCTTGTTTGTGTTTGCTGTTTGTTTCAGGATAGTGTTGAGTTTAGAAACATTTGCAGTCATCTGGCTCTACAGATCGAAGGACAGCAATTTGACAGACACTTAAATGCTGCCCACCAGTGCTTGAAGACAATAGTCAAGAGGCTGATTCAGTTGCTTGATAATCTTCCTTCGGATTCGCACATGGTAGCTTGTGCTTCCTTGAGACAGATCTTGCAGAATCTCCCAGATGTATGAGGGTTAAAGACACTGGGATTAAAACCACAGCTAGCACTACTAAAAGAACTATGGATTTACCTTCCTACTTAAATCAGCAGACCATGGATGTTTTATTACCAGTAAGGAGAGCTGTGATAGCATCTGTAGCAGTGTGACCAGTGGCATATGCACCCTTCAGAATTCTAGCATGTTTGTGAATTTTATTAAAACAGTAGTTCACATTTTCAAGGATGTTGACATCTTTGCTGACTTTTTGATGGAAATATATTCCACTTTATGCAGCCAAATGGTTATATATATATTTATTTAAATTCATAGTAAGTACTAGTTTTGACTGAATGATACCTTAATATATATTCATATTAATGTAGGCCTATAAAGTTTAATACAGTTATTTATATGATCTAAGCTCCATGGTTCTTAAAACTATCTTGAATAAATGATATTTGATATGTTCTGCTTACTGAGCATTCTATTTTATGTTATGAGAATGATCTCCAGACGTTGTAAGACCACATGTGTCAGTAAGTATGAATTCTATTCCTGGCATTAATGACTTTCTGTTAGGCAGCAGAAGAGTTGCTTCTAAAGCTTCTGCTTTCGTATACTGTTTTATAAATTTAAAATGATAATGGACTGTGAAGTACCAAGGATATACGACATGTCAATACCAAGTTCAGTATTATTGAAGTCTGATGTGAAAACATCTAGTTCTTCTTACTTTTCTAAATATTCCAACTCAAGTAGGAAATTCTTGTGCAAAAAAGGAGGGAGTGGATATACCAGCAGTTTTCCCTACACATTTACAACTTGGAAAAGAGAAGGTAATTTTTAATCTTTGTTTTGCGGCACTGACATGCACATACTTAGGAAAAACCATTTCCTGTTGTCCAGTGATGACTGTGCAGAGAACCACAGTAGACTGAAATATTTCTTGTCCTTTAAATTTTCATAGAAATAGCATCAGATGTAGAAAAAAACAGAAAGACTGCAATGTATACAAGTAGCTTGTTTTCTAAAAAATTTGTAAACTGGGTCTCTGTGATAAGAGAAGACTACTATTAAAAATGTGTTGAGAGTAATCAAGCTTTTTTAATTCTACATATTCTATTTTTCTGCTCTGTAAGCTAAGTCATTTATCATTTAATTCTCCTTGGTTCCAAATTTTCCAGAACCTGAAGATGAAAGGTAAATTATATTGCATCTGTTTACCTGTACCTGAGCATTTCCATAGAAGAGAGTTAAAAGTACATGAGACTGAACTCTAAAAGACAGATGAAAGGGGTATGTGTGTATGTGGGAGGGCAGAGTAGGCTGGGAAGCAAGGGCATTTTGGGATACAGTCCTTGGCACTTAATCCTCCCACACCTAGGAAACATTGTCTTTGGAGGAATCCTTTGATTTTATGGTGAGACCTTTCTCCCCCAGGGAAATTATCCCAGGATCCTTCTTCTGTAAAGACCTATCATTACTTATAGGCTGCCTCCCCCACAGTAATTAATAGTTCCCTCAATAAATACTAAGATTTTTTTTTTCTTACCTATGATGGGGTGAATGTGTTTTACCTGTGGCAAGGACATGAATTTGGGGGGAGCCAAAGGCAAGAATGTCATGGATTGAATTCTGTCCCCCAAAAATATCTGTCAGCTTGGCTGGGTCATGATTCCCAGATTTGTATGATTGTCTACCATTTTGTCATCTGATGTGATTTCCCTATGTATTGTAAATCCTTTCACTATGATGTAATAAAATGGATTAGCGGCAGTTATACTGATGAGATAAATAAGATTAGATAGTGTCTTAAGCCAGTCTCTTTTGAGATATAAAAAAGAGAAGCAAGCAGAGAGACAGGGGGACTTCATACCACCAAGAAAACAGTGCCAGGTTCAGAGTGTGTCCTTTGGACCTGGGGTCCCTGTGCTGAGAAGCTCCTCCACCGGGGACTATTGATGACAAGGACCTTCCTCCAGAGCCGACAGAGAGAGAAAAACTTCCCCTGGAGCCAGCGACCTGAATTTGGTCTTTTAGCTTACTGGATTGTGAGAGTATAAACTTCTCTTTGTTAAAGCCATCCAGTTGTGGTATTTCTGTTATAGCAGCACTAGATGACTAAGACAGTACGCCAAGAAATATCAAATATTTTTGCTTTTCTATCTGCTTTCTCCTCACTTTGCAGACTATCTTCCATAGACTGATTAAAATCTCATTCATCCTTCAAGGCCCAATTTACCTACTGACCACTCCCTCCATGAACTCTTTCTGGATCATCCCAGTAGGAGGTGAGCACTTCCTCCTCTGAACTCATGGAGAGCACTTTTTGTGCTACTGATCTGGCATTTATTACATAATATCTTATGGAATATTTATTGGTATACCTGCCATCAAGATCAGCTTGCTGAGGGCAGGGATTATTCTAGACATCTTTGTATATTGCATGGCATCTACAATTCTAAAAGTTCTTTGACCCTACTAGAACTGCCATTGCTCCTACCACCTTTTCCCTTCCTCTGCCTCCCTCCCTCCCACCCAACACCAAACCTTACTTCTGTGACTTATGCTCTATAGTCAAACTGTATAATCATTCTGTTGTGTATGTCACCAATTCCATTCCTCTTTTTTTCCTTTGGTGAATGCTGTTGGCAAAACTCCATGCCTGGCAATTCTCCACCTACTCCACATCTACATGAGTGGCTGAATGTAGCTGGAGAAAAACATACAACCATGCCAATCTCACTTAATTTCATGACTACCTGTCTCAAGGAGGTCCTCAGTGTTGTCCATTAGTCCTACTTCACTTCCTGTGCTGTCCAATATGGCAGCCACTAGCCATAGGTGGCTATTGAGCACTTGAAATGTGGCTCATCTGAACTGAGATATGCTAAAAGTGTAAAATACACCCTGGCTTTTGAAAACTTAGTACTATAAAACAAGAATGTAATCTACCCCATTAATAGTTTTATACTGATTCCATGTTGAAATGACATATTTTGGATATGGTAGGTTAAATGAAATATTAAAACTAATCTGTTTCTCTTTACTTTTATAATGAGGCTACTGGAAAATTTAAAATTACATATGGGGCTTGCATTATATTTCTTTTTTCTTTTCTTTATTCCCCTGGGCTGGTGTGCTGCTTTAGACTCATTTTATGGGTGTGTCTAATCTTTGGCTGAAGGGTGAACCTCATTACTGAGCTAAAAGGGTGTCCGGGGGCCATACTCTTGGGGTTTCTCCAGTCTTTGTCGGGCCAGTAAGTCTGGTCTTTTTTTGTGAACTAGAATTTTCTTCTACATTTTTCTCCAGCTCTGTCTGTAATCCCTGTCATAGCAGTCTGGTGGTAGTCGGGCGCCATCCACTCAGTCTGGTGGAGGCTGTGGTAGTAGTTGTGGTCCATTAGTCCTTTGACTAATCTTTCCCTCGTATCTTTAGTTTTCTTCATTCTCCCTTGCTCCTGAAGGGGTGAGACCAATGGAATATCTTAGATGTCTGCTCACAGGCTTTTAAGACCCCAGATGCTACTCACCAAAGTAGAATGTAGAACATTTTCTTTATAAACTGTGATATGCCAGTTGAGCTAGATTTTCCCTGAGACCATGGTCCCCACAGCCGTCAGCCCAGTAATGTAGTGCCTCAGGGAGTTTGGATGTGTCTGTGGAGGTTCCATGATCTTTCCTTGTACAAGTTGTGCTGGCTTCCGCAGTATTGTGTACTGTCTCACCCTTCACCAAAGTTATCACTTATCTATTGTCTATTTAGTGTTTTTCCATCCCCACCTCTCCCCTCCCTCATAACCATTAAAGATTGTTTCTTTTTGTGTGTAAACCTTTTCATGCATTTTTGTAGTAGTGGTCTCATACAATATTTGTCCTTTTGTGATTGACTTATTTCACTCAGTATAATGCCCTTCAGATTCATCTATGTTATGAGATGCTTCGCAGATTCATCATTGTTCTTTGTTGTTGTGTGTATGTACCCTAGTTTGTTTATCCATTCATCTGTTAAGGGGCATCTAGGTTGTTTCCATCTTTTTGCTATTGTGAACAGTGCTGCAATGACCATGGGTGTGCATATGTCTATTCATGTGACGACTCTTATTTCTGTAGGATATATTCCTAGGACTGGGATTACTGGATCATATGGTATTTCTATTTCTAGCTTTCTAAGGAAGCACCATATTTTCCAAAATGACCGTATCATTTTGCATTCCCACTAGCAGTGGGTGAGTTCCAATCATGCTGCAGCCTCTCCAACATTTGTTATTTTCTGTTTTTTTTTTGTTCGTGCCAGTAATGATGGAGTGAGATGGTATCTCACTGTGGTTTTGATTTGCATTTCTCTAATGACTAGTTACCGTGAGCATTTCCTCTTGTGTCTGTTAGCTGCTTGAATGTCTTCTTTGGTGAAGTGTCTGTTCATTTCTTTTGCCCATTTTTTAATTGGATTATTTGTCTTTTTGTTGTGGAGATGTTGAATTTTCTTGTAGATTTGAGAGATTAGATCTTTGTCAGATTCATGATAGCCCAAATTTTTTCCCAGTCTGTAGGTTCTCTTTTTACTCTTTTGGTGAAGTCTTTTGATGAGCATAAGTGTTTAATTTTTAGAAGATCCAAGTTATCTAGCTTATCTTCTGGAGTTTGTGTGTTGTTGGTTATGGTTTGTATCCTGTTAATGCCATGTATTAGGGCCTCTAGTGTTGATTCTAATGTTTCTTCTATGATCTTTACAGTTTTTGGTTTTATATTTAGGTATTTGATCCATTTTGAATTAGTTTTTGTGTATAGTGTGAGGTATGGAATCTGTTTCACTATTTTGCAGGTGGACATCCAGTTTTGCCAGCACCATTTGTTAAAAAGACTGTCTTTTCCCCATCTGATGGACTTTGGCCCCTTGTTGAAGATCAGATGACTGCAGGTGAATGAATTTACATCTGGGTTCTCAATTCTGTTCCATTGGTCAATGTATCTGTCGTTGTACCCGTGCCAGGCTGTTTTGACTACAGTAGCTGTACAGTAGGTTCTGAAGTCAGGTAGTATGAGTTCTCCTACTTTCTTCTTCAGTAGTGCTTTACTTATCCAGGGCTTCTTCCCTTTCTATATAAAGTTAATGATTAGTTTTTCCATCTCTTTAAAGAATGTTGTTGGTATTTGGATTAGGATTGCATAGTATTTGTAAATTGCTTTGTGTAGAATTGTCATTTTCACAATGTTGAGTCTACCTATCCATGAGCATGGTATGTTTTTCCATTTATGTAGATCTCTTTTAGTTTCTTGCAGTACT
>NW_004443980.1:2186994-2198929 GCF_000243295.1 Trichechus manatus latirostris
CCTCTGAGGACTGCCCTAGCTGTGTCCCAAAGGTTTTGGTATGATGTGTTTTCATTCTCATTTGATTCTAGGAATTTTTTGATCCCATCTCTGATTTCTTCTATTACCCATTGGTTTTTAAGCAGGGTGTTATTCAGTTTCCATGGAATTGATTTTTTTTCCTTGCTCTTTCTGTTGTTAATTTCTACTTTGATGATGTTGTGGTCAGAGAAGATACTTTGTATTATCTCAGAGTTTTGGATTTTGTTGAGGGTTGCTGTGTGGCCTAAGATGTAGTCTATTCTGGAGAACATTCCATGTGCATTGGAAAAGAATGTGTACTTCACAGCTGTTGGGTGTAGTGTTCTGCATATGTCTATGTGGTCAAGTTTGCTGATTGTGCCCTTTAGCTCTTCTGTATCTTTCTTGCATTTCTTTCTAGATGTTCTGTCCTTTACCAAGAGTGGTGTGTTGAAGTCTCCTGTTATTACTGTGGAAGTGTCAGTTTCTCTTCTCTTTTCAGTGCTGTTAGAGATTGTTTTATGTATTTTGGTGCCCTGTCGTTGGGTGCATAGACATTTATTATGGTTATGTCTTCATGACGGATAATCCCTTTAATCATTATATAGTGCACTTCTTTGTCTTTTGTGGTGGATTTTGTTTTAAAGTCATTTTTTTGTGAGATTAGCGTTGCCACTTCTGCTCTTTTTAGGTAGCTGTTTGCTTGATGTGTTTTTTTCTATCCTTTGATTTTTAATTTTGGTCTTTGTTTCTAAGGTGTGTCTCTTATAGACAGCATATTGATGGATCCTGTTTTTTATCCATTCTTCACTTTCTGTCTCTTTGTGGGTGCTTTTAGGCCATTTACATTCAGTGTAATTATTGATAGTTGTGAGTTTATTGCTGTCATTTTGTAGTGCTTGTTTTTTAAGGAGTAGACATTTTCTTTGTTCCTCTTACTCTCCTGTGCTGAATTCCTTTTTTTTGTGGATTTTTTTTCATTTCTTATGTTTTTGTAGATTTTATTTTTACTGAGACTTTGTTTTTCTTCATTTTCATGAGTAGGTTTGTTAACTTTCTTTGTGATTACCTTGAAATTTACCCTTATCTTCCTACGTTTGAACCAGTCTATTATTACTTGATATTGCCTTGCCTTTCTCTCCATTAGAAAGCTCTATACCTACACCATTTATTCCCTCTTTTATTGTTCTGATGTTGTTGTCATTTACAGATTAACCTCTCTGTTTCGCTATTGTAATTCTTTTGGTTTTGAATTGTCTTTAAGAGTTCATTTCCTTGGTTGGTATCTGGCTAGTGGGATCTTGCATCCTAGATTCAGGCCGTGGTCTGATGTTGTTTGTTCTCAAACTGAAGGACTACCTTGAATAATTCTTGTAAGTTTGGTGTGGTTTTTGCATATTCCTTTAATTTCTGTTTATCTGGAAGTGTCCTAATTTCACCATCTTATTTGAATGAGAGTTTTGCCGGATATATTATTCTTGGTTGGCAATTTCTTTCTTTCAATGTTTTATATATGTCATCCCATTGCCTTCTTGCTTACATGGTTTCTGTCTTATTGTTTCCCCTCTGTATGTGACTTTTCATTTTTCTCAAGCTGCTCTCAGGATTCTTTCTTTGTCTTTGGTGTTAGCAAGTGTGATTAAGATATGCCTTCATGATTTTCTTTTAGGGTCTATCATATATGGGGTTCATTGAGCTTCTTGGATGGTCAGCTTTTCATTTTTCATGATATGGGGAAGTTTTCTGTCAGTAATTATTCAATGATCCTCTCTGTGTTTTCCGTTTTCTCCCCCTTTTCTGGAACTCTGACCACATTCTAATTTTTGCTTTTGATTGTATCTCACATAATTCTCAGGATTTTTCATTCTTTTTTCTGATTTTTCCTCAAAGTTATATCCAAGTGTTTGTCTTCAGTTTCACTGATCTTGTCTTCCATTGTTTCAAACCTGCTCATCAGCCCTTCTATGACACTGTCCATTTCTGAAATCTTGTTGTTTATCTTTTGGATTTCTAATTGTTGTTGTTGTATGATTTCTAGGTGTGAATTTATTTTGTCATTTTGTTCCTGTATTATTTTCCTGAATTCTTCCATTATTTTTCTATATTTTTCATGCATTTGTCTGCCTTTTCTGTGAATTTGCGTATTTTTTCCTCATTTTTGTCTGCTTTTTGCTTCAACTCTTGGACAGCTCTGAATATTAGAGATTTGAATTCCCTGTCAGGTAGTTCTAATGTCTTTTCTTCTATTGGAAAGTCATCTGGTGTTTTATTTTGGATGTCTATTGGAACCATTGTGTCCTTTTTTTTTTTCTTTTTAAATGTGTTTTGATATTGTCTGCTCTCTTTGGGACATTCAGTAGTTATTCATTTATTGATTGTAGATTTGTTTCATCCTGCTTTTTTTTCTTATTTGGTTATGTCTGAGCAGGCAGGCTGTGCATTCTTCATTGTTTGCTCATCTTTGGACACGATACTTTTCACCTGCTTGCCCAATTGGCAGGGCCAGTTGCTTAGTTATAGTGCAGCAGGGAAGGTCCAGCTGAAGGGGAGGGGCTGGGATTGGTTGTTTGTGGCACGTACTAGGGCTGGCAGGGTGGGCTGGGGGTCAGTGCAGGACTGGTTCCAGTAGGTCATGCCTGTGTTTCTTGGGGGTGTGATGTTCAGCGCATGGTGCCGGTAGACAGCAGGGAGGGGGGAGGTTGTCATATGTGGAGCTAAGATGGGTATGGGAAAGAGGAGAGAGAAATAAAAGCCAAAGAAAGTGCTGAGGGAGCTTGCTGTTGGAGTGGAGAGATGAGAGACTGAGAAATGGAGAAAAATAAAAAGGAAATAAGAAAAAAATAAAAAATTTTTAAATAAAGAAAGAAAAGAAATGCCCCCGGGGATCCCACCAGTGTCTAGGAAAGTCGCTCCGAGGCCTTGGAGCACAGCTCTTCTAGAAGGGGCAAAGATCACACACTGTTCCTGGTATTTAGGAAACAGGAATGAAAGGAAAGCAGAGAGAGATGAGAAACTGAGAAATGAAGAAAAACAAAAAGCAAAAGGTAAAAGAAAAAAGAACGGCCCCCAGGGATGCCACTGGTGCAGCTTCTCATACCAGGGAAGTGGCTCCCAGGCCTCACAGTATAGCTCTACTAGAAGGGGCAGAGATGGTGTACAGTGTCAGATATTCAGGAGACAGCAAAAGAAGGTAAGTAGAGACAGATGAGAAACTGAGGAATGAAGAAAGAAAAAAGAAAGAAAGAAATGTCCCCAGGGATCCCACCAGTGCAGCTGTGAAGACTGAGAGGTGGCTTCCAAGCCACGCAGTACTGCCTGGCTAGAAGGGGCAGAGAGGCACACAGCACCAAGTATTTAGGAGACAGGCAAAGAAGATAAGTATGTAGAGAGGAGAAACTGGTAAATGAAGAAAAACAAAAACGAAAACAGAAAGAAATGCCCCCCCAGGGATCCCACCAGTGTGGCTGTGCAGACTAGGGAAGTGACTCCCAAGCTGTGCAGTATAGCCTGGCTAAAAGAGGCTCCCAAGCCACAAAAAGAAAAAGGAAACAAACAAACAAAGTCACCAGGGATCCCACTAGCCTTGTAGTGTGGACCAGGGAAGCAGTTTCCCAACTGAGCCGCACTTGCAGCCTGTCAAGAAGAACCAAAGATGGCACATGGAGCCAGGTGTTTGAGAGAAAGGAGGGGGAGGAGGTGAGAGGCAGGAAAGAAACCAAAAGAAGCTGAAAAAAGCAACACTAACGACAAAGAAATGGCACTGAAGGAGCCAGATGGTGTGGGTGGGGCAAATCCAATGGGCACAGAGCCAGCACCTACTGGCCAGCCAAGCGACCACAGCCAGCTAGGAAGTGGCGGAGGCTGAGCAGGAGGAAGAGGGGTTGGGGGTGGGAAAATGTGTACCACTGGCTACTGGGTGCTCTGTCTCCTGCTGGGAGCTCCATGAAGCTGCTTTTGTGTACTCCCTGTCTGCCCATCTCCGACAGGAGTCTAAGATGGCAAATCTGTGCTGTGTTAGCTGATAGGGGACCTTCACTCGTATCTCTCCTTGCTCTCTGTTTTCTGTCAGTTTCTTATTCCATTTGGTGCTTGGCTGAGTTCTTTGTCTCTTCATTTGATGCTTAGGGTTCCAGGATTGACATTTGTCTCTGTTGTATTTTTTCGGGTCTTTGCTGTGGAGGGACAACATGATGCTTCTGTATATAGCACCATGTTGGCTCCTCCTTTGCATTATAGTTCTATTGGATAGTTCTCTCCTAAAAAATTCACTAGATAATTCAGTGCTGGGCAGGCCTTTGCACACATTTTCAAACTTTATTCTTCTCCACCCTCCTCATTGTCCACTGACGGCCTTGCTTCTGAATGCACAGGGAAAACAAAAGGTGTCAGAAGGAGCATATATACCTTTCTACTAGCAGATCTACTAAACTTGGGTCTGCACCATGTATGGTGAGTTTCTTCTTTTTTTAATTTTATTTTTTTGGTGAAAATATACACAGCAAATGATACATCATTTCAACAAATTATACATGTACAATTCAGTGACATTGTTTACGCTTCAAGTTGTGTAACTGTTCTTTTTTATTGTACTTTAGATGAAGTTTTTACAGAGCAAACTAGCTTCTCATTAAACAATATACGTATCGTTTTGTGACATTGGTTACCAAACCCACGACATGTCAACACTCTCCCCTTCTCAACCTTAAGTTCCCCATTACCAGCTTTCCTGTCCCCTCCTGCCTTCTTGTCCTTGCTCCTGGGCTGGTTGTCCATTTAGTCTTTTTGTTTTATGGCTTGTCTAATCTTTGGATGAAGGGTGAACCTCAAGAGTGACTTCATTACTGAGCTAAAAGTGGGTCTGGGGGCCATATTCTCAGGGTTTCTCCAGTCTCTGTCAGACCAGTAAGTCTGGTCTTTTTTTATGTGTGTGTGAATTAGAATTTTAGTCTACATTTTTCTCCAGCCTGTCTGGGACCCTCTATTGTGATCCCTGTCAGAGCAGTAGGTTGTGGTAGCTTGGTACCATCTAGCTGTGCTGGACTCAGTCTGGTGGAGGCTGTGGTACCTGTGGTTCATTAGTCCTTTGGAGTAATCTTTTCCTTGTGTCTTTGGTTTTCTTCATTCTCCCTTGCTCCAGATGGGGTGAGACCAGTAGAGTATCTTTGATGGCTGCTCACAAGCTTTTAAGACCCCAGACACTACTCACCAAAATAGAATGTAGAACATTTTCTTTATAAACTAACTATGTTATGCCAATTGAGCTAGATGTCCCCTGAGACTATGGTCCCCACAACCCTCAGCCCAGTAATTTGGTGCCTCAGGGAGTTTGGATGTGTCTATGGAGCTTCCATGACCTTGCCTTGGACAAGTTGTGCTGGCTTCCCCAGTATTGTGTACTGTCTTACCCTTAACCAAAGTTACCACTTACCTATTGTCTATTTAGCGTTTTTCCCTCCCCATTCCTCCCTTCCCTCGGAACCATCAAAGATTGTTTCTTTTTGTATGTAAACCTTTTCATGAGTTTTTATAGTAGTGGTCTCATACAATATTTGTCCTTTTATGATTAACTCATTTCACTCAGCATAATGCCCTCCAGATTGATCCATGTTGTGAGATGCTTCGAAGATTCATCATGGTTCTTTATTGTTGAATAGTATTCCATTGTGTGTATGTACCATAGTTTGTTTATCCATTCATCTGTTCATGGGCACCTACGTTGTTTCCATCATTTTGCTGTTGTGAACAATGCTGCAACAAACATGGGTGTGCATATGTCTATTTGTGTGGCGGCTCTTATTTCTCTAGGATATATTCCTAGGAATGGAATTGCTGGATCATATGGTATTTCTACTTCTAGCTTTTTAAGGAAGCACCATATCATTTTCCAAAATGGTTGTACCATTTTGTATTCCCACCAGCAGTGCATAAGAGTTCCAAGTTCCCTGCAGCCTCTCCAACATTTGTTATTTTCTTTTTTTTTGATTTGTGCCAGTAATGTTGGGGTGAGTGGTATCTCATTGTGGTTTTGATTTGCATTTCTCTAATGGCTAGTTATCACGAGCATTTCCTCATGTATCTGTTAGCCGCGTGAATGTCTTTGGTGAAGTGTCTGTTCATATCTTTTGCTCAGTTTTTTTTATTGGATTATTTGTCTTTTTGTTGTATAGGTGTTGAATTTTCCTGTGGATTTTAGAAATTAGACCTTTGCTGAATTTGTCATAGCCAAATTTTTTTTCCCAGTCTGTAGGTTCTCTTTTTACTCATTTGACTGAAATCTCTTGATGAGCATAAGTGTTTAATTTTTAGAAGATCCCAGTTATCTAACTTATCTTCTGGCATTTGTGTATTGTTAGTTACAGTTTGTATCTTGTTAATGTATCTTGTTAGGACCTCTAGCATTGACCCTATATTTTTCTTCTATGATCTTTATAGTTTTTGGTTTTATATTTAGATTTTGATCCATTTTGAATTAGTTTTTGTGTATGGTGTGAGGTATGAGTCCTGTTTCATTTTTTGCTGGTGGACATCCAATTTTGCCAGCACCATTTGTTAAAAAGACTGTCTTTCCCCATTTGATGGGCTTTGGGTCTTTGTTGAAGATCAGGTGACCATAGGTGGATGGATTTACATCTAGGTTCTCAATTCTGTTCCATTGGTCAATCTCACTGTCATTGTACCAATACCAGGCTGTTTTGACTACCGTAGCTATATACTAGGTTCTGAGGTCAGTGTGAGTCTTCCTACTTTATTCTCTTCTTCAATAGTGCTTTACTTATCTGGGGCCTCTTCCCTTTTCATATAAAGTTAATGATTCGTTTGTCCATCTCTTTAAATAATGCTGTGTGTAACCATTCTTGATATCCTCTTCAAAACTATTCTACCATCATTAGCAGAAACTCAGTGTCCCTCATCTAAACTTATGAGGTGCTGTTGTCAGTTTGATCCTACGTAGATATATCTTTGAAAGAGCTCAGTGGTCAAGGCAGACATAATTAAGCTAAACTGTTGTTTAGTTCAAGGTAGACTTCTGGGGAAAGTTTTGGTTTCAGATTTAAGGTTTCAAGATTATCTAGGCAATAGTTTTGAGTGTTTGTCCAGCTTCAGTCACTCCAGGTCTGGATTCCATTAAGAATTTGAAATCCTGCTTCATTTTTCCCCCTTTTTGTCAGGATTCTTCTATAGAATCTTAGATCAGAACATCAAGTAATGGTAGCTGGGCATCATCCATCTCTTCTGGTCTCATGGCATAGGAGGCAGATGTTCATAGTGATGACATTTCCTCCTCCAATTACTGACTCTTTTCCTTCCTCTGCTGCTCCAGTTGAATGGAGACCTATTGTAACTTGGATGGCCACTTGCAAGCTTTAAGACCCCAGGCTCTTAGTTTCTTATTGTTATAAGGTGGTCTGCCCCGCTCCTATCTGAGGCTGCTTTACCACTCATGCACTGGACTCCACCTTCTCACTCCAGGACTTCCCTCCTGCATCCTTGCCAGCATTACCAACTATTTACCTCTCAACTGGATCATTTCCATCAGCATGATATAATATTATCTCTAATCTTTACAAAACAAAATTTTCCAGCTACTCCCTATTTCTCTGCTCCTCTTAACAGCAAAGCTCACTGCAGTAATTCCAAATGGAATTTTGCACCTGTAACTCCACCAAAACTGCTCTTGTCAAGACCGCTAATGCCTGCTCCACTGATTAAATTCCATGGTTAATTCTCAATCCTCATCTGATTGGATCTGCCAGCAGCTTTTGACACAGTTGATTACTCCCTCTTTGAATCGCTTTCTTATTCTGGTTTCCGGGTCAGCATGCTTTCATGGTTTTACTTCTTTATTGACTCATATCACGGCCCTCTTTCCAGGTTCCTCCATGTCTCCATAACTTCTTAAATTTGGCATCCCTTGGGGCTCAGTCTTTGGATTTTTTCTCTGTCTACACTTACTTCTTGGGAATTTTAAATACCAGCTATACACCAGTGACTCCCAGATATATATCTTTTACCCTGAACTTCAGATTCCATAGCCAACTGACTACAGAACATTTCTATTCAAATGTCTAGAAGGCATCTCAAATGTAGCACCCAAAATGGAGTTCTTGATCCTCCAAACTTGTTTGTCCTCCACCTTCCAGGTCTCAGTAGATGGTGACACATATCCTTCCAGTCACAGAGGTAAAAAAAAACAAAAAACAAAAAAACGAGTCATCATTGACTATTACTCTCACCTCTTCTGTTTACTCAGTCAACAAATCCTATAGGCTCTACCTTCAAAATATATCTCAAATCTGATCACATCTCACAATTCCATAGCCACTACTGTAGTCCTAAAAAAAAAAAAAAAAGTGCCAGTGAGTCGATTTCTACTCCTAGTGACCCTACAGGATAGAGTAGAATTGCCCCACAGTATTTCCAAGGCTGTAATCTTTACAGAAGACCTCTCAGTTAGCAGCCAAGCTCTTAACCACTGTACCACCAGGGATCCTTACTTTAGTCCTAGCCACTGTAGTCTCATGCCTGGAATTTTGCAATATCTTCCCCTTTTCAAACAGTAGTCACAGTGATCCTTTCAAAACATAAGTCAGATCGTGTTACTCCTCTGCTCCAAACCCACCACTGCTTCCTTTTTTTTCTCAGAATACAATCTGAATTCTTACCTTGTCCAGTATTGTTGTTGTTTGTTGCCGTCAAGTTGGCTCTGACTCATGGCAACGTTATGTATAACAGAACAAAACTTTGCCCAGTCCTCCATCATCTTCATGATTGCTGGTATGTTTGAGTTCATTGTTGTGGCTATTGTGTCAATTCATCTCATTGAGGGGTTCTCTCATTTTTATTGGCTCTCCACTTTACCAACCTCTTCCAGCTATTGGCCTTTCCTGATTACATATCCAAAGTAAGAGAGTCAAAGTTTTGCCATCCTCATTTCTTCTGAAAATTAGCCAGTGAAAACTCTATGATCACAACCTTACCCAATAAGACTCACAAATCTGGCCACTAGCTGCCTCTCTAACCCATCTCCTACCACCTTCTGTTCTAACAACACTGGCCTCTTTGCCACTTTCATCTCTTCAAACACAACAAGTAGTCTCAGGTCCTTTGCATTTGCTTTTCCCTCTGCCTGAAAGACTTCTTTCATCTATGAGACTCACTCCCTCACTTCAAGTAGGTCTTTGCTCAAAAGCCACCTCATTAAAGAGGGCCTCTCTAACCCTTTATCAGAAGTAGCACCCCATTACATTCTCCCTACTTTGTTTCCTTCATAGCTCTTATAAAGGCCTAAATATAATGTATGTATTTATTGCCTGTTGTAATGACTTGAATTATGGCTGTCTAAAAACTGTGTCCATGTCTTAATCCCCAGAACCTGTGAATGTTACCTTATGTGACAAAAGAGTAACAGATATGATTAAGGGTCTTAGATAGAGAGATTTTCCGGGATTATCTGGGTAGGTCCTAAATGCCATCCAAGTGTTCCTGTAAGAAAGAGGCAAAAGGCCACACAAAGGTAGAAGAGGAGGAAGGAATATGACCTTGGAGGGAGAGATTGGAGTTATATGGCCACAAACCAAGGATTGCTAGCAGCCACCAGAACTGAAGATACAAAGAATTTCCCCCTTAGAACCTTCAGAGAGCGCATGGCCCTACCAGCACCTTGATTTCAGACTTCTGGCGTCTAGAGTTGTAAGAGAATAAATTTTTGTTGTTTTAAGCCACCAAGTTTGAGCCAGGTACTACAAGCCCAAACATGTAGAAAGCAGTGGGCTAATTTGTCCTTGGGGATATCCACAGACTCAGCTTAAAAGAGTTCATCAAATGAAGTTAGTTGGTATGTTGATTAGTGCTTCCTACACATGAGGTTTCTCATACCCTTTTGTAACGAATGGGCAGTGCTGATGTCATTATACAGTTACGTTATACACACCTCATTCAATCCTCAAAGTCTGTCTTGAATACCTTACCTTCTCTTTTTCTTCATACTTCATCTCTTGGCCCCTTTCCATGTCTTTATCTTTCATATAATTTGTGGGCAAGGGCATTTGTAAGAGTATTAATATGGTTCTGGTGTCTAAATATTCTTTTAAATACAAAGTTAACAGATGTTAGTGTCTGATTCATTTCCCTCAATTTATCATATATTCCCTTGCCTCTCTTACAGTCACTCTCAGAATACACGGTATTTGTCAGACACCTATTTCCTGTGTAAGTCAGAACTGGACTATATGTAGATATAGAAAGAATGCTCTTTCCACTCATATTGGATGAACAGTCAGACCTAGAGGGAAAATGAATAAAGCTCTTCCATCGCTTTTCCTGCCTTGTGACAATTTTGGTTAAAAACAAAAAAGAAAAGAATGCAGACAACCTTGTTGATATAATTACCCTCACACTTTTGCTTAATTAAATTTAAATGGTTACTATGATACCTATGTTATACTATATTATGAAATTCTACATTTTTTGACAGCCATCTCAGGAATATTTCCTTGTTCTCTAAAACAAGTTTTTGAAATTTTTGTAAAAAAATTTGGGTAGCTTTGCTATTTGTTAGTATCGTGAGCTCTAAAATAAATAAGCTGGAATTGCTGCTGTGAGGCTGCACTGAATGCTTTATTGCTCTTGTACTCAGGGCTTTGCTTTTTCTGGAGGAAATACTGCAACCTCAGGTCACAAAACATTCACAAATGCAAGTGCAGCCTAATTGGGCCCGGGGGACAGTCTACTTCAAATTCACCGAGAGCATCTATAAACACACCTTCCTCACTTACTTCGGCTAGCTCTAATGCAAATCTCTGTCTATTCTAGATACAAAATACAGTTGGTCCATTATTTCTGGGTGTTTTAATGACTAAATCTGTTCAATAGCTGATCCAGTTGGTATGGAAATAATGGAAAAAGGATTGACAGCAAATCCAATCAATTCAGTAGGGGTGGTGTGTGTGTGTGTGTGTATGTGTGTGAGATTTCCTATATTAATAAAACATGATTTCCAGGTATCCCCTCTCACTTTCCAGCACCAATTTCAATAGACTCAAATACAGACTGAGAGGTTTCTCTCTTAAAAAGGCTACACATAGAAATGGGAAATTCCAGAATGACTTGCAGTTCTAAGCAATGATTGCATGCCTAACATGCTCCCAAATGGCCTTTCTGAGCACGGAATAATTATTATTACATCATAATTTCCAAGAGATCTTTTAGCTACAGGTTTTAAAAACTATTTGCTACAAATGAAATGAGTTCCTGGGAAAAGAAAGGAGGCCTTTGGCAAATCAGTATCACTAGTGAGGAATAGAATTTTCCAAATAAATATCATATTTTTCCAGAGAACTCTTTATCTATACATCTATTTTTTAACCTTTTATTTTGAAATAATTATAGATTCATAGATTATATTTATATACTATATATTCACAGGAAAATGCAAAATATAGTACATGGAGTCCTGTGAACTTGTCACCCAAGTCTCCCCAATGGCGACATCTTATATACAGCTCTAGTACAATAGCAACACCAGGAAATGGAAATTGGCACAATGCTGTTAAATAGATTACAGACCTTACCCAGTTTTTAACATGTACTCATTTGTGTGCATGTGTGTATATATGTGTGCAGCTCTGTGTAATTTGATTCCATGTGTAGGTTTATGGACCCACCACCACAATCAAGACACAGAGGTGTTCCATCTCTCCAAGGAACTCCCTTCTGCTATCCCTTTATAATTGAATCCACCCCCCACCCAACTCCTGCCCCAGGCAACCACTAATCAATATGTTCTCCATCTCTATAGTTGTATTGTTTCAAGAATGTTACTTGATCGACTCATACAGTATCTCAACTTTTTTTTTTTTAATTGTACTTCAGGTGAAGGTTTACAGAACAAATAGTTTCTCATTAAACAGTAGTACACATATTGTTTTATGACATT
>NW_004443980.1:2199845-2206373 GCF_000243295.1 Trichechus manatus latirostris
TGTGCTGGTTTCCCCTGTATTGTGTACTGTCTCACACTTCACCCAAGATACCACTTCTCATTTCCTGTTTAGTATTTCCCCCCCACCCCGCCCATCCCTGGTAACCAACAAAGATTGTTACATTTTGTGTGTGAACTTTTTCATGGGTTTTTACAATAGAGGTCTCATAGAATATTTGTCCTTTTGTGATTGACTTATTTCACTCAGCATAATGGCCTCCAGTTTCATCCATGTTATGAGATGCTTCACAGATTCATCATTGTTTATGTTAACTTTTTGAGATTGGCTTTTTTCACTAAGCATAATGCCCCTGAGATCCATCCAAGAGGTTTATTCCTTTTAATTGCTAGTCGTATTCCACATCAATTTATGTTGAAAATCTATTTTTGTTACACTACACTCCTAAAAAGTGATTTAAAGGGCTCATGAAAATAGATACAGTAATGCGGGCCCGGGCAACGTTTTGTTCTGTTATACGTAAGGTCACCACTAGTCGGAGCAGACTGGACAGCAAGTAACTACAACCACCACCACAAGATAAAAATAGGTAAGTAAGAAAATCAGAAGCCAGTATAAGAAAATTAATATTAAGACATGAGTAAGGCAAACAAACAAAATACATGTAATAAGTTGCTAGAAAATTGACTTTCAGCTTCTTGACAGTCGCTGTAAAGCGAGAAAAAAAGGCCAGTTCTGCAGCTCATAGAGTCTGAAATTACAGGTGAACAAGGTGTTCAGGGGCAGCTCAGCCACTTCTAGGCCAGGGCCTGAGAGAAGATTCTCCCAGGGGTCCATCAGGAAACAGTGACCAGCTAACACTTAATTCACAACTAAACCAAGAGGCTCAGTGAAAGGACGAGTGTATGTGGCACAGAGAGTGTCTTTTTAGAACAATTAGTATAATTTTAGTACAATTCAAGATTCTGATCATCCAGCTTCCTCACTCTGTTACTTTAGGACAACAAGGATGTCGCTATTTTGTTCCATTTTCAGAGAAACTCATGCATGTTATTGGATATGAAATAATAGATGAGCGGAAGGACAGAGGTGAGGGATGTGAAAGGCCATTGTGCTTTCTTTCAAAGTCGAGTGTGTTTCTTCCCTTATCCGGAGGTGTGTAATGGAGTCGCAAATGATGGTCTGTGGGCCCAAGTGGGCTGTGAATGTGTGGTTTTTTTTGGGCACAGAGAGTGTTATTTTGTCGTCCACATTTAAACATTGTGAAATTTCACATAAGAGTCTGAATTTCCATTTTTTCTTGAAGTGTTAAGCTGAAAACATTACACCTACATTCCAGTCTATTCCTTACCCCTTTAAATGGGGCATTGAGTCTCCTGGAACTTAGTGGCAGCCGCCAGTTTGGAGAAGATGCTTGCTTTTCATTCCCTCCATGGTCAAAACCCTGCCTGCTTCTCCCATTTATGTGCCCACAGTTTGCAACTTCTGATCTAGACACTCTTGAGGTTCACCCTGGGTTTCTGGGGCCATGCTATGGGCATTAGATACTGTGGGCCCTTGACTGAGTTGACAGATTGTAGTTACTGTCAACTTTAGTGTTACCAAGGGTTCTGGTTGACAACAGGGCTGAGATTCATAGAAGCTCAATAGACCACTAGAGGCGAGCAAACCAGGCTTCTGTTACTTCAGTGTTTATAGTACAACAATGTTTATTCTGTAGCTTGAAGTCGACTCAATCTTCTCTTTTATTAATAAAAAATATTTCCCATTAATTCACTTGTTTACTGTGTGCCCATCACTGTGTATTTATTACAAACATCTAACTTAACTAGCAGAACAAACCTATGAAAAGAGTATCAATATTCCCATTTTGTAGATGAGGAAACTGAGGCTCAGAGAAATGAAAAAATTTGCCCCAAACTCACACAGAAAATAGTGTTAACACCAGGATAGAAACTCCTTTCTGCCTGGTTCCAATGCTTTCGCTCTTCCTACTGTGTCACGTTGTTTTCCCATTATGGTTCCTTGATTTTTCTCCTCTCTTTACAAGAGGGGATGGGAGAGGTTGTGTGGCTTCTTTTGTCTCCCTGAAGTGAGGAGAGAACTAGCAGATTGAAGTAGAAAGTACACACAGTCAGGAGTTAGGAAACTTCAGTTCTAGTTTTGGTGCTAGGGATAACTAATAGAGTGATTGCAAATATTCCCTTAACCTCTGGCTTTTCAAATTTCTCATCTGCACAGGGAGATAATAATCCCTCCACTCTAGATTTCACAAAGCCCTAGCATAGATCAACTGAGATAAGAGATGTGAAAGCACTTTGAAAAGTTATGATTTCTTTGTATATATTGAGTATTATTGTGTTTATTATTATTATTCATTTGTTGTAGAAATGCCCCTCATATAAATTGAAACTCAGTTCAGTCTCAGGAACTATCTTTGTTCTCCCCCAAAATATATGAGTGCATAAACGAATGGATGGATGGTCTGGGTTGACCAGGATTCTGTCAGCATTGGTCCTGATGTCTCCTGGACTGAGACTGGATTGGGTTGCGGAGGAGAGCTAAGGACTCAAGGAGCCAACCTCTATTTGTTTCACTTTCTTCTTTTCAGAGTTCATTTCCTAAATAAAAGAGTTTTTGTAAAACTTGTTGGCAAATTTCATGTCTGGATAATTCAGCTAAATTGCTAAGTTCTAGGTGACAACAATAGCTACTACCATCAACATCTTCATTGAAATCATTTAAGTGAAAGCACTCTATTACCTTGGGCTGAGAGAATGAATTTCCACACGTGCACTCCTCTTTCCCAAATCCATGTCACAAATATCATGAGCTAAATATTTCCCCAAGTATGGCTCTGTCCTTCTAAGTGATTTCCAATATTTTAACTTCACAAGAGACACCTTAAAATATTATAGTGGTGACAGCGACCTCTCTCAAATAGATGCAGAGTCAGACTTTTCCATTTCTGATGCATTTTTCTGGGGTTTGTAACTACCCTAGAAAACATTGTCTATTTGATCTCCTATCAGGTGTGGCTGGTAATACTTTGTTAATTTAAAAAAATAAGTATTGCTTAAAATGCAGCTTTTGTGTTTTATTTCCGCTATTCAAGACATGAAATATGGGCACTCAGCCTCCTTAATACAAAGATCAAAATATGGCATTTGAAGACAGGACCAAGATGGCGGAACGGTCAGATGCTTCATGTCATCCCTTTTACAACAACATCAACGCCAACAACAAAAAACTAAAAAGCAAGTGAATTGGATATATGTGACTATCTAGGATCCCTAAGCATCAAAGACAAAGCTGAAGAATGGGACTGAGTGACAGGTGGAAGGAGAGACAATTCAAAAACAGTGGAAATGGGGAATTCCAGATTGCCAGATCGCTGATATTCTGCTAGCTGAACCTGCACAGCCCAGACACATTGAGGCAAGCAGCAGCATCCCAACCCAAAACCTACCCCGTCTGGTGCAGCTAAGGAGGAGTCACTCTGAACGCACCTCCAGAATCAAACAGGAGTGATACCAGGCCTAAGAAATTTAAATGCACGCTCCCAACCCACCACACGTACAGCAGCCCAGCCTCTCTACCGGAGCTCCATGGTCTGAGACACACTCCCTCCTCCTCATCCATCCTCCTCCCTGCTCTGACACCAGTCCGGCAGCATTTAACATTGCCATACCCCTTAAGCTGGGAACTCACTGCCCAGCCTGAAGGCACCCGCCCCTTTGCTCAGTCACTGGCACAGGGGGTCAATGGGCTTGCAGTGCCCTCCACCCCCTTTGATCATCTCCACCAGTGCCTTGCTGGCTGAGTCAGCACAGCATGTACACATTGGCATAAGATGGGCAGAGTTCTCAGCTGAAGGCCATTTTCACCTGCAGCAGCCAAGTGGGAGGTGCAGATCTGTGACATTCAACACCTCCCTGCCCCGCAAAGCCTGTAGCTTTTGGCCCAGTCCAAGGTGCCAGCCCCTTTGCCCAGCCTCTGGTGCAGGGGGTCCATGGACTTGCAGCGCCTTTCACCCCCACCGATCACCCACATCAGTGCCTTGCTGGCAGACCCTGCACTGCACACCCTTATTAGGACAAAGTGGCAGGGTTCCTAGCTGAAGCCCATTTTCACTTGCAGCAGCCAAGTGGGAGCATCAGATCTGTGGCATTCAACACAGCCCCACACCCTAAGAAGGGGCCTCAACCACACACACTGGGGACCACCCACTCCATCCAGCTGCCCATGATGAGGGCCTGAGAACAAGTGACACCCGAATCCCTCCGGCCAATGGCACTGGTTTAAACTTAGAAAAATAAAGGTAAATTTCAAGGTAATCACAAAGGGAGCTCACAAACTTACCCATCAAAATAAAACAGAAGAAAAACATAGAGACTCAGAAAACACAAAATCAACAGTAATGAAAGAACTGAAAAGAAAATCCATAAACAAAAGAACTCAGCACAGAAAATTAAGTGGAACAAAACAAAGAAACCATCCACACCACAGAACAAAAACAAAAACAAAACAAGATGGCAGCAGTGAACTCATACCTATCAACAATTACACTGAATGTAAATGGCCTAAATGCACCAGTAAAGAAACAGAGAGTGGCAGAATGGATTAAAAAAACACTATCTGTCTATATGCTGTCTACAAGAGACACACTTTAGACACAAAGACATAAAGTAAAACTCAAAGGATGGAAAAAAAGATATCAAGCAAATAATAACCAAAAAAGAGTGGGACTAACAATGTTAATCTCTGATAAAATAGACTATAAAGCAAAATCCACCATAAAGGAAAAGGAAGAACACTATATAATGATTAAAGGGTCAATACACCAGGAGAACATAACCATAATAAACACATATGCACCCAATGACAGGGCTCCAAAATACACAAAACAAATTCTAACAGCATTGAAAAGAGAAATAATCACATCTACAATAATAGTAGGAGACTTCAACACACCACTTTCAGTGAAGGACAGAACATCTAGACAGAAACTCAATAAAGATACAGAAGATCTAGATGCCACAATCCACCAACTTGACATTATAAACATATACAGAACACTCCACTCAACACCAGCAAAGTATCCATTCTTTTCCAATGCACATGGAACATTCTCCAGAATAGACCACATTTTAGACCACAAAGCAAGGCTCAAAAAAATCCAAAACATAGAAATAATACAAAGCATCTTCTCTGATCATAATGCCATGAAAGTAGAAATCAACAACAGAAATAGAAAGGAAAAAAAAAATCAAAGACATGGAAACTAAACAACACCTTGCTTAGAAACTACTGGGTAATAGAAGAAATCAAGGATGGAATAAAAGAATTTGTAGAATGACATGAGAATGAAAACATATCTGATCAAAACTTTGCAAAACTATGCAAAAGCAGTGCATAGAGGTCCATTTTTAGCAATAAACACACAGGTCAAAAAAGAAGAAGGGGCCAAAATAAAAACATTAACCCTACAACTCAAACAAATAGGAAGAGAGCAGCAAAAGAACCCCACAGTCCCCAGAAGAAAGGAAATAATAAAGATTAGACTGACAAAATTCACTCAGCATAATGACTTCCAGCTTCCTGCATGTTATGTTTCATGGCTTCATCATTGTTCTTTATTGTTGTATAGTATTCCATTGTGTGGATATACCATAATTTGTTTATCCATTTGTCCACTGATGAGTGCCTAGGTTGTTTCCATGTTTTTGGTATTGTAAACAGTGCTGCAATGAACATGGGTGTGCATATATCTATTTGTGTGACGGCTCTTATTTCTCTAGAATATATTCCAAGAGGTGGATACCTGGATCATATAGTACTTCTATTTCTAGGCTTTTAAGGAAGCGCCAAATAAATTTCCCAAGTGGTTGTACCATTTTACGTTCCCACCAACAGTATATAAGTGTTCCAGTCTCTCCACAGCCTCTGCAGCATTATTATTTTGTGTTTTTTGGATGAATGCTAGCCTTGTTGGGGTGAGATGATATCTCACTGTAGTTTTGATCTGAATTTCTCTAATGGCGAATGATCATGAACATTTCTTCATGTGTCTGTTAGCCACCTGGATGTCTTCTTTGGTGAAGTGCCTGTTCATATCCTTTGCCCATTTTTTAATTGGGTTATTTGTATTTTTGTTGTTGAGGTTTTGCAGTATCTTGAAGATTTTAGAGATTAGACCCTGACCTGATTTGTAGTAGCCAATTTTTTTTTCCCAGTCTGTAGGTAGTCTTTTGACTCTTTTGGTGAAGTCCTTTTATGAGCATAAGTGTTTGATTTTTAGGCACTCCCATTTATCTAGCCTTTCTTCTGGTGCTTGTGCATTGTTACTTATGGTTCATATTGTGTTTATGCCACATAATAGGGCTCCTAGCATCATCCTTATTTTTTCTTCCATGATCTTTATCATTTTTGATTTTATATTTAAGTTTTTGATCCATTTTGAGTTGGGTTTTGTGCATGGTGTGAGGTGTGGGTCTTGTTTCAGTTTTTTGCAGATGGATATCCAGTTATGCCAGCACCATTTGTTAAAGAGACTGTCTTTTCCCCAAT